>NC_071570.1:18214133-18376793 GCF_026979565.1 Vidua chalybeata | reverse complement strand
TTTATTTGCTTTTCTCATTTCAAGGTGTTAATCCTGTGTTACTAAGAACATTCCTAGAATATTTCCCAGATGGAGACACAAATGCATCAGTATTTCCTACCTCTATGTACTTTATTTCCATTTGTTCTCCTTTGAGAAGTTCTTTCTAAACAATTCCTCCAAGTGGCAGAATGTGTTGATTTCCAGTTTATTGTAGGGCTCAGTAGTTCAGCACCAGCCATCAGAATTTTCAGTAGGCTTTGCTGTTTGCTGCAGAGCCTGTTCAAAGTCCAAGCCTCTGGAAGGATCCCCAGGAGGACTACAGCTGGGCCTGTTTGGATATCAAAGTACAAATTAAAAATTTATGCCAGTGTTTGAAAAATATCTGACCAAAATCTTGGTATGGATTAAATCTCCCTTGCCATGCAAACTTATACATCTGGGGTTTGAGGATTTATTTTTAAAGTGAAGACAGGACCAAATAGCTGCATAAACTGATTTGGGTCAGATGTTTGTTAGCTGAATTATCAATGGTAAGGAAATTTTCTAGACCTCACAGGGAGGCTAAAAGAGCACGCCCTCCCTCCCTTCCTCCCTTCCTCCCTTCCTCCTTCCTCCCTTCCTCCCTTCCTCCCTTCCTCCCTCCCTCCCTCCCTTCCTTCCGCAACTTCCGCAACTTCCGCAACTTCCGCAACTTCCGCAACTTCCTTCCGCAACTTCCTTCCTTCCTTCCGCAACTTCCTTCCTTCCTTCCGCAACTTCCGCAACTTCCTTCCTTCCGCAACTTCCTTCCTTCCTTCCGCAACTTCCTTCCTTCCTTCCGCAACTTCCTTCCTTCCGCAACTTCCTTCCTTCCGCAACTTCCTTCCGCAACTTCCTTCCTTCCCTCCTTCCGCAACTTCCTTCCTTCCGCAAATTCCTTCCTTCCTTCCGCAACTTCCTTCCTTCCTTCCGCAGCTTCCTTCCGCAACTTCCTTCCTTCCTTCCGCAACTTCCTTCCGCAACTTCCTTCCGCAACTTCCTTCCTCAACTTCCGCAACTTCCGCAACTTCCGCAACTTCCTTCCGTAACTTCCTTCCGCAACTTCCTTCCTTCCTTCCACAACTTCCTTCCTTCCTTCCGCAACTTCCTTCCTTCCGCAACTTCCTTCCTCTCTTCCTTACGCAACTTCCTTCCTTCCGAACTGCCTTCCTTCCGAACTGCCTTCCTTCCTTCCCTCCTTCCCTCCTTCCCTCCTTCCTTCCCTCCTTCCTTTCCTTCCTTTCCTTCCTTTCCTTCCTTTCCTCTCTCCCTTCTCCGTACATAAATTCAAACTGGGACATCAACAACGCAGCAAATATATGTTGCTGGAAAATTTTCTTTGGTCCTTCACTTCAGAGATTAACCGAAAGCAGACAAGAGCTTGCTCAGATACAATTTAGTAGTGACTCCTCCGTTCAGGGCTATATGGCAATGCTTAACTAAACTGATTGAGAAATCTAAAGCGGCTCTAAAAGCACAGCCACTGTACTTTTTGTTAATTAACTTGCTTCCATCTTCCTGCAATACATTGTTTAGTATCACTCATGTATCTGCTGGTTGTTTTTTTGCTAAAAGGCTATAGGTTAAAGCAAGGGACACACACTTGTGTGTCTGTCAGACCTTACTCTGTTGGTTATTTTTTCCTGCAGGAAGCAGAGCTCTGAAATACTCCTATTATTTCATAGGGTCTTGGGTAAAGAATAAGATGTCTAAATTATCCCAATTAGGTCCACATGGAAATAGTGGATCATCAGAGTTACTCTGGTTTGCATCTTTACTTTTAAAAGAAATCCTAAAAGTTTTTTGGAGAGCATATCCTTCAGCCCAAAATCTCGTAAGAAAACAGAATTCCCCACACTTGGTCCTGCTCTATAAGTCTTTGTACTCTTCACAGGAATATTTTTTACTTGTTTTGATTATATCTCCCACTAAATGGGTTTGCCACTCCCTGGTTCTTATGGTAAAAAAGAGAGCAATTGATTGCTATCCACCTTTGTCACTCTCTGTCACTATGATTTTACAGATAAAGGAAGGAAGTGATTCCAGCCTGCCTGGGAATAGAATTTGCAGGGCAAGTGTGGGGTTCAGACTAGACAAGCAGATACATCTACCTCGCAGCTATGTCTAGAAACACCAAGCACTGTGACTTACAGAGAACAGAATCCAGCCCAAGAAACCTGCAACTCTTTCTGTGTAGTCTTTGCCAAACCCATGGAGGCTTTGCTGTTCCCCAGGACATGCTTGCCGAACTCCTCCTGGGTGCACAAGAGCAGGGAAGTGCCATCACACTGGGGGTCTGCAGGGCTTTCTGGCCTCCAGCAAGGTGCCTTGGAGCATTTCTATGGAAGTTACCACAGAGAGGAGGAAAACCCACCAGAAGCATATGCAAGGAGCAAGCAGGAACTTAAAGTTTGAGGCCCCTCAACAGTAATGCTGTTCACAAGAGCGCAGAGTAGTCTCCAACCTGAGTCCTTAGTGGGGTGGACCAGAAAGCAGGAGCACTACTGCCTGCTCCCTCCTGTGACTGCCAAACCAAACCTCCTGTGATCTGCCACTGCTGAACACCCCTGCACAGGCTCCAGCCACCCTTACAAATGTTGTCTGGAGGCCAGTAGCAAATGAGCATCCAGGCAGCTCCCTGCACAACATGTGTGTGCACTGCTGCGCATGGGGTCTGATGTCACTCAGAGCATCCCTTGCCATGGCAGGTGAACCCCAACATGCTCTGGTGGTTGGCCTATTAGCTGAGGGTGAGAAGAGCAAAACAAGGGTGGACTGGCATCTGGCAAAGAACCAAGAGGTTTGCTGTCAGCCTTGTGTCTTCTGGGGAAGTTTTTCAATTATTATTACTAATTTTTTACATAAGACAGGATGTGCTGTGTGTCTCCTCTTCCTGGCCAGGCTCTTTAACAAGCACACAGTAAAAGATGTCCAGCACACAGTCTGGTGGCCCAAACGTGTGTGACAGAGAAGGTTCACAGACCTCAGTTTGTGTGCTCTGCACATCCAAGTAAAGGATGACACCCCTGGGAAATGCTCTTTGTCTCTCACATGCCTCTGAGGGCCAGACCAGAACACAGACGATGTTTATGTTCCTTGTATTCTGTCCATGGGCCCCTGGATATACTGAAACTTGGTGAATGCAGACGGTTTGCATGCAGGCTCATGCAGGCTGGGGTTGTCTTCCCTCTATGCCCTCCAGCAGACCTGTCCCCAGCTCCAGCCAGTCCCCAGGATTGAGAGATATGTGGTGGAAAGCCATCTCTATGCTCTCTTGCAGGCCTCTGATGAACTGAAGGTGGCTTAACACACGAGGTGTGGCTTTCCTTGTACATGGTGATTGTGTTTTGGCTTTCTTGAGCCAGCTCCCACTGAGAAGCGATGGACAGCTCTTAAATGTTTTATCTTGGTTTTTTTTTGGCTTCCCAGGAGGGCAGCCAGACTCTAGAGAGTAGTTAAAGCACACGCTGGCTTTCAGGACTTTCTGCTAACTAGCGGTCTCTCCCTGTGAAGCCAATCCAACTTGCTTGCACTTCACAAGATAAAGAGGTTTCTTCAGGTGACAATAAGAAAATATTTTGTCACTTTATAACATGTATCTCTCCTATCTGGACCCCCAAACCTTGGGGAAGGGATTTATTTCTGTAATTTCTTTCCTTTCTTGTTTGCTCTTTTTCACACAGCAGTGCACTTGAGGGGCCCATGCCTGGTGCATGTTCGAGTAAATTGTTCGTTTCTACAGGGAGAGGCAGGGTTCAAGGACACAAGCATAGTAGGGTCTTGCGTAAAGAATTTTTATGAGTTTATAAGAACACAGAGCAATGCAGATGACAAAGATATTAAAGAGGTGATGCAGGAAAAACTGAATACTCGAAGCACTGATGTTCATTTTGCATTTTGTTGAACAGGGAGCAGTTGTTCCTGGAAGAGCATTTTTTGAAGCAATGACTGTTCTGAGGAGAAAAGGGAATCATCCACTCCCACTCCACCATAGCTGAATGGTAAGCAATACATTTAAAAAATTATGTTTTTAAGTTCCCAGGCACGGAGAAGAGGTGGTTTTGCTGCAGCAGAGCAGGGGAATCTGGTCCAGAGTAGCCTACAGGCATCAACAAGAGGTACAGATGTTACAAACTCACATGAACTACTGCTTTCTTAGGATTGTCTTGTGTGGCATTGTTAGGAACCCTGGACCAGGAGTGCAATGTCCTTTCTAGAGGAGTTTGACTCAGAAGGAGAATGGTGGCCACTGTGGACAAGACTAGTATAGCCACCTGTGTGTCTCCCCAAGTAGATTGTTTGGTCCCTACATTGCAAAGACTCCGTCGTGTGATCAGAAGATCATGGCTGCAGCCCTGCAGCGTGGCTGGAGTAAAAATGTGAGTCTTGCTTACATCCTCAGCAGAGCCCAGAAGTGAACACTGCTGCTTCTCTTCTTCTCTGACTTTTCTACATACTTCCACAGTTTTTACAGACTTCTTTATTTATGCCTTCTTGCCCAAGCCCAGTGGAAGTCAGTTCCGAAATTCCCATTGGCACCTCAGGCTGTTGACCATTAGCTCTGTAGGTTACTTCTCCTCATGGCCCTGAAGTGATGGCCCTGCAGTCTGCCACAGATGGAAAGACAGAGTGACAAAGTGTTGCAGTGTGCAGCTACGCAAATGGAGCAAAAGAGCTTTGTGAATTTGAGATGGGAGTTTCTGTTTCCTAAACCTAAGCTGGAGTTTCTATTTTGTATTTTTACATGTATTCATCCCTCCCCCTGGAGTTATTCCCATTGGATTTTACCTATAATGTATTCACACTGGGCATTGTTCTATTGGTCTCACCTTATCTCTTATTTTCCCCTATAAAACCTTTGTCCAGACCCCAGATCATGGTCACTTGTATGTGCGGCGATCGGGCAAATACAACCTACTTTGGACTGCACAACAAGTGTCCAATCTCTTGAGTCTCTTTATCCCGGTCTTGCTCGCGCTCTCTAAACAGCTCTGTCCGTATCAGACGAACCCACAAAGGTGTTTGTTGCCTCTCTCTCTCTCTCCGGCTGCTCTCGGAAGCGCCTGGCCAGCGCCCCAGGAAATAGTTGCCAGGCGAAAACAAGGAAGTCAGAGAGAGAAGAAAAGAACGAAAAGCAACAACAAAGTGAGTCTCTATAGGTCCTAATGTATGTAATTTTTATGTCTATAGATGTATCAGAGTGGACACAAGGGGAGAACACATTCTTTTCAGCTTAAAAGAGGGCAGGTGATTAAAACTGGCATTAGCAAGAATGAGCTTATGAGGAAAAGAATGTAGAATATTTCTTACTTAAATAACTTATGGCAATTAATAGGTGAAAAGTAGGTTGAATTTTCGTTGAGAGGAAGTTCTATCCTTGTTGGATTTCTTCAAGATAGCTCTGCTCACCTTTCAGCATATCTTGGGATTAGAGACTTTTAATTATAAGACTTGAGATGTCTCCCAACATTTTTATTATTCCTCCTGGTCTTCTTGGGTCACTCATAATTTTGCCTTTTGTGTGCACAACTTTGTGTTGCTTTACAAGAAAACCTAAGAAAGGTAGTCTATCCTCCACTGGAAGTCTGTCTTCTTTCCCCACTTCACTCTATCTGGATGGAAGCCAGACTGGGTTGTATCAGTAATCAAAGACCCTAAATTGAGCAACTGATCAAAAACATACTGGGACACCCATGTATTGCAACCTTCTCAGAGCTACCATTTCATTCTCTTCTGCCCTGTCTCACAATTCTTGAGAGAGACAAGTACAGCAGACAAGTACAGCTCAGGAAATGGCATGGGAAGGAGTTTAAGGCAATCTTTTACTGAGTTTCTTCTTGTCTTAGCAATTTCCAAAAATGGATATTCATTCTACTTCCTCAGGTTTCTCAGGTCTTTTTTTTTTTTTTTTTTTTTTTTTTTTTGCTAGAACAGTAGATACTGTTTCTAAGCCAGGGGGTATACAAAGAAAAGATTAATCTTTTCTAGTAGAGAGGATGCACAATTGTGAATTACTTGTTTTGAGATGCAGAAGCAAATGAAAGAATTGAATAGAAGAAAGTAAGTGTGCATGAGAGAGTAGATTGCAGTAGATTGTAGAGAGTAGTGTAGTAGTAGTAGTAGATTGTAGTAGATTGTAGGCAATCCAGTACAGATCTGAACACAAGGGTGGGCCACAGGAGAAAGAGAATTTGGGCAAATATGGTAGGACTCAGAGTTGCAGCCATTTTTTTCACCCTTATCAACTTATCCAATTGCTCTCCACTCATCCAGCAGCTATACTTTCTCTTACTCCATGAGAACAGTGGCAATCTTTTCTGGCATTGGAGTATGACAGGCAGGAGTTCTTAGTGCTGAGTTTACTTGAGGGCCTGGGATCTAGCACTTTATTCTTTGTCTGATTGTTGCTTCCTGGGAAAACTAGAGGGACTTTGTAGACAAAAAGGGCCAATATCTTTATAGCTACACACATCATAGGAGGCAAGAATTGTGTACCAGAGCTCACTGAACAAGGTCACTTTTTTGCAGTCATCCTATTCTGGATAATTGTGTCTGTTACTGGTCAGACAGAGAATCTGTAAATATATGTAACCTGAGGTTTAACAAGCCAGTAGGCTTAGCAGATGTGCGCACTTTCTCACCTGTGAATCCTATCTCAGCTCTCAAGTGTGACTGCACTGGTACAGCACTGGCTGGATTCTGGTCTCATTTACACCTGTACCAATGCAGAGCAATTACACTAATTCCAAAATGTGGGCCTAAAAGCTGTCTGCCTGTGGCCTGAGATGGAGCTTCATTTATGTCCAGCATGAGAAAAAGTCGCATCTAAACTGTTTTATGCAGGGGGCTCTGCATGAAAAAAACAGAATAATTAGACAATTGTGAACCAAAGCATAGGAAAATTCTAAATTGTTTTGAGAACTGGGATAATGTAATAATGTATAGCTATTCATTTGCTGGTGGTTTGTTTTGTTTTGTTAACTCCAAAATATCCATAGTAAAGTTTTGCTAGGTCTGATAGTAGGTGGGATACTCTATTCAACATTTTCTCATGAGAATTTTGATCTGTATATGTAGAATACACAGGACCATCATCAGAAGTGATACATCAGAAGGTATCCAGGCCTCTCTCTTCCAGACATAAAGGTGAGTTTCTGTTTTTGCAACAAAGTGCCCAATATCTTAGACTTTCATTTAGGTCCTCAGGGTGTTAACTACTTCAACTTTGGCTCACTTGGATCTTAGCAAAGTGGGTCACAGAGACTTAATATTACACAGCTATTGGTATCTTCCAGAATCTTTTGATTTGATTCCTTCAGTCTGGACTGAGATTGAAGAGTTGCTTATGTGTAGAGACAGGAGCTGCAGCTTTGTAGTATATTGAAGAAGGACAAGGGCAAATGGAGAATGAAAGAAATAGGAGGAATGTGGAGAAAAGTTTAAAAGCAGGATGAAGACAATGAGTAAGAAGACTTCTCAGAGTCAGACAGAATCTGATAAACTTTGAGAAAAGCCTCAAGATACTTGGAGGTGTTTTCTAAAACTTCCAACCTTGCAACATTCTCCCATCATAGTCTAGAGGTGAAGTGCTTTATGAATATACATACTTACACAGTTCTCTGTGATCATCTTGATAAGGTAAATATATCACCCAGCAGGAAACTACATTACACACTAGTCTCCTTCCTGAGAGAGAAATTCAATGTTGTGGGCCCCAGCTATCCCTTTCTGACATACACAGGGCGTGCAGTTTAGTTCTTCATTAAAAAATGTCCCATCGAGATGTTTAAACACAGATCTCCCTATAAGGATGAATGCTTTGAATTGCCCTCCATTCAATTCCTCTCCATTTAATTGGTATAAAGCAGCTTCCCCTTGGCTACTTCCTCCCTTGAAATTACATAAGTAGCCTCACTGGAAAGACGTAGGTAAATATTTCACACTGCACACCATGGATTAGGAGCACAGCTCCCATTAACTGGAACTGGAATCACTCGTCTGTTTTTCCCCTCACACCGTGTTAGAAATGTACCCTACAGGATGGAGAGACTGGGCTCCCAAGTGTCACCTTATGAGGAAGGTGCAGAACACTTTCATTTAATACTGCATGTGTTTCCATTAATAGAGTCAATTGCTCTCTGTCCTCAGTTTTAAGACTCCCCGTTTGTCTCTATTACAGCTCTGTTTTCACATGCCTGCCAATCTTCCCTAGTCCTTCCATCTGAGCCTGTAAAGTTCTGATGATACAACACCATAGCATCTTGGCTTTCATTTGATTTAAAATTTGTGATTGCAATTATGGACTGCACATTTCTATGGGCTTACTGCTGCATAGGAAGGCTTTTGTGCCCCAGGTATTGTCAGTGTGGCATGGTGTCATGGTTTGACACTGGCGCAATGCCAGCACCCCTATGAAAATGCACCTTCCCTAAATAAATGCTGTGAGATGTTATCAGGGACAGAGCAGAGCAGGCCCAAGCTTAATAACAAAGAAAAAAAACTTTATTAAACTACTACTAATACAGAAAACACATAAACTAAATCCAGGATGAAGACTTTTTAAAACTACCCTTCTTCTTCCTAATTCCAAACACACCCAGCCATGAAACATCACCCGGGATTCTTGATCAAATTACTACTTTTCAGGTAATCTATGCTTAAACTATCAAGGGAGAGAGAAGTCTCTCTTGCACCACAGGCCCCCCAGGAAACACAGCTGCCCCCCTGTGTTTCCCTGTCACACATGGCAACCGCCCGGAAGAAAAATCTGCCAGTGTGACACTCTCTATTTCATGTCACAGTGCTCTCACCACCGTGCATGGACAGACTGCTCATAGAGCTCCTTTAAGGATGCTTT
The DNA here is from genome assembly GCF_026979565.1 of Vidua chalybeata. NCBI lineage: Eukaryota > Metazoa > Chordata > Aves > Passeriformes > Viduidae > Vidua > Vidua chalybeata. Next base: position 18,367,936 of record NC_071570.1, on the reverse strand, counting down.
GCCACGGACCCAAAAATATAACAGTTCAGTTTCTCATCCTGGGACTACAGTCCCCCCCATTTTCCCCTGGGGCCGAAGAGTCCAAAAACAAGACTCATCTTCTTCCTGAAGACAGAGGGTATCACCATTTTCTCTTCAACTCTCTTCGTTTCTCGCCATTCTTGTGCTGTTCGAAGCTGAAACAGGTCTCCCTGGGTCACCACCGCATCCCCCTAAAATGCAGTCTCTATTGCAGGAGATTTTAGTTCAGTCCATGGCTAATAAGAAAAGTCCAGCTAAAAGCTACTTCATCATCTCTTCCCACCTAAATATTTTTTCTTCTAACATCTCAGGTCCCGGACTATCTCTCTTCCACTACAAATCAAGGAGAAGTAATACTTTTAAAAAGCCCTCATTTCCTATAAAGGGTTAAAAGTTCAGACTCTCTGGACGGCCGATATCTCAGTCCGGCGTTCCGCCTCTACGCTGGGCACTCCCCCCCCTTCTCCTTCTCCTCTGCCAGCAGATTTCCAAGTGCCACCAGGCTCTCTGTCTCTTTCCCTCTTAGAGGGGAAGAGAGGCGGGGGGCAAAGGCATCTCCACTTCTCTCCACCCTTCCGTCCACAGGAGCTGGCTGGGTTTTAGACCCTCAGCCCCCTCGGCCTACCTAGGCAAGGCCGCGTGGCTTCCCTCCCCCACCCAGCCTAAGGCTGGGCAGGGGGGGGAGTCTGCACTCTCTGACGACCGGAACCAAAGAGAAAGTTCTCCTAAGAGTTCTTGCTTTTAACCCCCTGTGTTCTCAAAAGCGTGTCTATACTTTCAGTAGTCACTCCAAGTGCCAATATCTAAACCTGACCACTGATTGGTTTGACCCAACTTCCTAGAAAAAATTCACTTCCATGTCAAACCACAACACATGGCAACTTAAGGGATGCCAATATAGCAGAGGCCTGAGTATCCTGAAACCTGTGAAGTATGTGGGGGAAAAAAACTTGCCTGCTAGTTTGATTCAGAGTACCACAACAACTGTCCATACTGGCATGACTCCTTCAGGGTAGAAAATTTATGTATCTGTTTAAATACTAAGCAAAAACCCAGAAGATATTAATCAAATATGTAAAAATAGAGCTGTGGTTAATATAGTGTACACTGTGGTCTGTTAGTACTCTGGGATATGGTGTCTCTGCTGCTTGCATGGCTATGATGTATCTACCTATGAGATACCGTGTTCCTCCTTTACAATTATGTTGAATGATACCACTACACTTTGTCTTTACCACAATCCTCCTTGCCCAGGAAATGTATGAAGAAAATGGCCTGTTCCAAGTAGTCAGTGCAGGTGAGGTCATGTCATGGCAGCTAGTAAGAAACTTACATTTCCACTTGTGAAAAAAGTGAAAGTTATTTAAAAATCTGATTCAAAATTTTAACTGTCAAAACAAAAAGTAAAATTTCATTTTTACGTAACATTAATAAAATAAAAAATATGTATTGGAGAATTTTACTCTAAAAATGTAAAATTCTACAATGGCTTAAATAACCGGAGTGCTTTCCTTTACATCTGAGCTCATTCAGAAATCATTAGACTTAATATTTGTATGAACATGTTAAGAGGAAAAAAAAATTAGAGAAAACATCAGAAAAATGTTTTTACTTAAACAGTGTGGTGTTTGTCAACTTTGTCAAACAGCAACAATGAGTTGCTGATTTCTTCCCCCAGAATTTCACTGAAATGAGTGTGCATTTCGAAGATGTTTTGATTTTTTAAAAATTAAATTCTTTAACAGAAATGTCTATTAGGTATTTCACCAGCTTGATCGTGCTATGAAATTCTATATATGAACTGCTTTCAACACAAAAATCTTTGCTACCTTCTTGCTGATCTGTCTTTTGTTTCGAGTTCTTTGCTAATAAGTAATGAAAATGTTACAGCCTTACAGCTTGTTTTGTGGTTGCAATTACGTAATCATTATTAATGAAGCAACAATGTCAAAACTGTGTGAAACCCAACTCACATTTAAGCACTTACAATAAACAGATATAAAACAACAGATGTCTCAGTTTTTGTTCTCCAATGATTTCATCCCTTGTTAAAAATAAATGTCTGGTTTAAAAAAGAAAAGGGCTTTTCTCAACTCTTACAAATTAATTGAATCCAGAGCCTGCTAATACAACTAAAGAGCTCTCTTTTTCTTTTTTTTTTTTTCCCTTCCCAAAATTTGTTTGTGAGGATATTGTTATTCAGTAAGTGATAAATTCACTTCAAAGCAATCCAGAAATCTAGGAAGTCAATGGTGTAATGGTCATCTGTCCCAGCTGAAGTGTTAGCCCCTGATAGCAATCAGAGATGTAGCCAAAATGCTAGGCTTGCCTCATGACTTGAACACCCTGAAAAGATTTTATGACACAGATTGTTTCTGTCCCTGGTTTTGGTTCAGACAGTTGATACTGGTTAGTCACAAATGGTTCAGGTTTCAGTCAGAATTTGTCAGTAGGCACAGGGAGGTCTCTAGATCTGGGGAACCTCAGAAAACCAGCACTTGGTTTTATGAAAACATCAAACGTCCAGATGCTTATTTGAACTGTCCACATCTGTTGAGTCTGCAAAACTGGGCTGGATATTTAGCTGGGATAAGTTTCCCTGGAAGATTCATAGACTTCATAGCTGAACTTGTGGCCAGAAATACCAGAGCTTCTTTTGGTATTTAAGTACTTTTTATTCCAGTGCTAAATAGGAATGTGCTACATTTTTTTGAGTGGGTAACATATGCAAAAATTTTAAAACTTTGCAAAAATCCGGATCTAGTGAACACTGTGAACAAAATACTTACTAGGAAATGAAATCTCTAGTAGCAATTTATGAAGAAAAGCAAAAATATATTAGAATTTGGACAGTTTTTTATTTATCTGAAGAAGAAAACTCAATCTACTCTTTTCTTTTAAAATCATATATTATCCACCTTAAAAAAAAATTATTCTTTGTAGAAAAAAAAAGTAGAAAAACACCATTATTTTAAAGTTTTAATCATCTTCTTGAAAGACAGTGGTCAAATTTAGGATTTGGAGAATACTTTTTTCCCCCAGTCCCTCTGGCACTGGAACAAGTGCAAAACAACCGTCTTTGCACTTTATTGCAAATCTCGCACAATTTTAAACACACAAACTGAGGTTCTTGCAAATTGCATTCTGAAAATATAGCACATTTATGCTTACAGCACTCTAAGCAATGACAAGATGTTTTGAACAATCTGTTTTCTCAAATTAGATTAACATCATAGAGAAGCACAATCTGCTTGTTGACACTGATGGTACAAAAAAGCCCCAGTGTTTTGTGTCCTCCTTCAGAACATTGCTTTGGCAATAGGCATTCCCTGCCTATGTCATCATGAAGGATGTGGTGCACTTTTAGAGCTGCTGTTCTTTACAAGAGACATCAGGCTCCCCACAGCTCTGCTGATAATCAAGCAGTAAAAATACAGGCAGCAATTGAGGGTGCTTGTCAGCATTGTGCTCTTTGGTCACACAACACAACGCATTCAATCCATTTTTAAAGGTGATGGGTGAAAAACTACCTAGTACATTTGTCTGCACTAAACTAGTAGTATATAATGAGCCTTAAGTCACTACTTCCAAAACCAGACACAGAAATCTTCACTAGTACAAAAGATTTGCTAAGACCTAACACAGTATTTTTGTGCCTGGTGCTCTTGAACCTTTACTGGGGAAATACAGACTTTCCCACCATAGGCGAAAGTAACAAGAAGATTCTTCTTTTGTGCAGGTATTATCAAAATCTTATCAAGTTTGTGCATAGTGTAGAGTACTTTCACATTCACATTCTCCTGGAAACTACCAATTACACATTCTTCTAAATTTATTTATAGCACACTTTGTTCTGCAATTTTATTATCTGAGAGAGCAAGCCCAAACCTCAGGAAACTGAAACTGAGAGTGACCTATGATTTTAACCTTCAATCAATGTGAACATATGTGCCTGTTTTGCTTTGCTGGATTTTGCACATTATAATTGTATTTACAAAGAAATTCCTTGAAAGCATATGCTGTGTTGAATGACTGTATGCAAACAGCTTTGGAACTAGGGAACTTTGATCTTTGACTTACAGACTACAGGGCATAGGTTAAAATCATGAGCTTTGTTGTCCTGTTGGCAGCAGTTCCTTTTGAAGCTTCCTGTTTCCAGTAAAAGTGATATACAATTATATACACAAATCTCAGTCTTTGGATGTGTGTGTAAAGGAAAAAAAAATCCTTTAACTTTTAGCATTTGATTAACGTTCTTAGCTAATATGAGCAAGAATCTGACTGTTCAAGAATGTGAAAATGGAGCTATTCTCAAAAGACTTACTTGTATGCATAGGTAATGTGCAAAGAATTTGCTGGCTATTTGCAGATTTACATAAGAAAATTTGGTTGTTGTGCAGGCAACTACTTATTTGTGCAAGATGAAAGCCCTGTATAATAACCCAGGTTAGAAAAACTTGATCTTAAGAGATTTTGTTGAATACTTAGACACTGTCATTCCAATTGGTTGTAGACATTTCATAACAACTCTGCTGAAGTGAGACAAAAAATAAAAAGGCTTTTGTTGCTATAATGGGAATCCACTGTGTAATTTGCACTGCCATGAACAACCTATATTTATATTGCCTTTTACATAAAAAATAATTAAGTGTGCTGAAAGAATTTACTGAAATATTCTAATATCAGGAATTTTGAGTGCCCTGGCAAAGTGGAGACTTCACAGTTACTAAGATTATAAGGCTGGGATATTTTCTTACCTCCAAGCAAAGCCATGAACAGCATCTACTCTATAGGATGGTGTCTGAGACAGATCTTGCAGACTAAGACACAAAGCAACAGTCAGTGGTGTGAGATTCTTTGCTATTAATTGGCAGAAATCTCATTTACATGTTGCTAAAGAATTACAGTTGTTTCATACAAAGGGTAATAAATGAGTAGGACAAAACAAATGACTGCAGCAGTCCTGTCCTGATCCACCCGAACCCTTGGTATTAATTATCTGGTCTCTTGCAGTATGTCAATCCCACTAACTTGAGTTTAGGGTTTTTGTGTGCAAGTCTTTTAGATCTGAGCAAACATACTGGTGACATAAGCAGCAGACAAACAAATAACGAGAGTGTAATATTCTGAGAAATTATCAGAAAGCTTCCTAACAATCAAAGCTTCCTAACAATCTCTAATTTGCTCCATCTCTTTTAATCTGACAGCTTCTCAGTCACATAGACTGTTCCACACCTTTATTTTTCTTCAGCACAGAATGTTACAAACACTAAATGCCAAAATATGGCATGAAATGTATCCCATTACAACTATTTTCTAGCAAGATTTGGCTACTGTTTTACTGCTGAATTTGATCTTGATGCAAACATACCATATACAGCAGTTTTCACTGGTTCTGGCTTTGCTGTGTATTTTCGAGCATGTGTTTCCTCATTGTGATGGCTGGGTTCCTCTCACAGGAGCCCCAGGTTGTAGAAAACCCTTGTTTACACAAAGCTCAAATGGAAAAAATCCAAGCTGCCTTCTAAACACTTTAAAGTAACACTTTCTAATTCTTCCTACGGGTGATGTTGACACATTTACAATGTTGATTTAAAGGGTAGAGGGAACACAGTTCTTTCTGACACCCCAAATGTGAAATTACTGGCCCACCCTGTCACTGGAGCCACACTGAAATGGCTGCCAGCAGATCTCAAGTGCCAGGTACATAAAACTGAGCAAACAGGCAGATGGTGACCTCCATGGTTGTGAGGAAAACCTTTGAAGTCTCCCGTGCTTTCTGTCCCTCTAGGGTGGAGTCACGGTCATGAACACTGATCCTGCAGGTCCTGAGATACTTGGTTCAACAGTTCCTGAACTTTCCGTGAACCATTTTACCCCAATTTTGCTGAACCAAAATACAGTCTAAAGATTTCCTTCATTTCTTTACCCCATCCTTTATTCACTATTTTTTGTTGGAACTAATCTGACTGTAAATCCTTGTCAGTCTTCAGAAGTTCTAATTTCTCAATCACCTGGTCTGACATGATCCTGATTTTCTTCAATATTTTGTCTTCTACCCCAGGGAAATTTATGTCTGTTCCTGGCATTTGTCTCTTATCTTCCTTTGTGAACACAGAGGGGAAGAATTAATTTAATTTCTCTCTCTCTCTTTCTCTCTCTCCCTCTCTTTCTCTCTCTCATTCCCTTCCACAGTGAAGTCTTCTTCTGTCAATAAATTACTTCTGCCACATCCTGGAGGCCAACTATCTCTTCTTTCATCCCTGTATTTCTTATGGGTGTGGGTTGTTTTTGTTTTTGTTTTTGTTTTTGTTTTTGGTTTTGGTTTTTTTTGTTTTGTTTTTGTTTTTGGTTTTTTTTGGTCTGTTTGTTGGTAGGGTTTTTTTGTGTTTTGTTTTGGTTAATTTGTTGGTTTTTAAAGTCTTATTAATCTATATATCAATATGTATTCAATTTTTCAGATTTCATTTTTTATTTTGTTTTCTTTGCTCCATTATTTCCATTCCTTTCCATTCTTTCCAGTCCTTTCTCTAGACTACCCTGGACTTGATATTTTAAATTTTTCACATGTCCTTTCTTCACCTTTGATTAGTTTTTCATTTCCTTGTTCTTTATTAGGTGTTGGCAACTCAGTACTGTAGGTGGCATTTTACTTTTTCTTCTCTCCCTTCCCTCATCCCTAGTCCATGCTGAACCACAGCCCAGAATGATGTCAGGAGAGCATTTAGACGCCTTTCCAAGATTTGATACTGACCACTCAGCTCATTAAAGGTCTTACAATATATTTTGTAAGAATGGATGCATTAACCCCTGCATTCTGGACCAATTCCAAATGCAATGATTACTTACTGCCTACCTAGACTCCCCTTACAGTTTCAATGGGATAGATTAATCTTTACGTGACCTGTAGCATAGCATTACTATCAGTATGTACCACTTTCCACACCAAAGGTGGTGGAAGGGAGGCTATTTTTCTGTTACGGGAGATTCTTTTCTAATTTCACAGTGCAAAAAAAAATTGAAAGGAAGTACTACTTTTTCTTCTTATTCCATTTTTTTCTTCCAGTAATTTGTAGACAGAATTCTTGCATAGTCAGTGTTCATTCTGTAGGCAGTACTTCCTTCCTCCTCTTTTTCTCCATCCCCACATATACTGTTTGAAAAGCAACATACACCATCCCTATTTTCTTCTCTTCACACTCTTTTCTTACACAGTTCAGATGACATGTAGGTCAGACTGCTTGAATCCACTGCAGCAAAATCAGCTTCAGACAGCAATTCTTGCAGTGGCCTCCAGTTACATGTATTTAAACGGAATGACAACCTTCATAGAAAGCATTAAATTCAAAATATTCATCCCATGATTTCATGTATTAAGTAAGTACTTGCAGAGGCAAGGGAAGAGTAGGAGAAGAAAGCACACTGGGGTATAAAGCTTGTGTTGTCAGTCTGTATAGTATAAATGGAAGCAGCAAGCTGTTTCCTCAGAACAGGTGTTTGAGAAAGGCTTCATGAGTGACAAGAACCAGAGAGAAAACACTTCTAGGAGTGCTGAAAGCATCCCTAAAGGTTGAGAGTGAACTAATAAGGAAGCAGTTTATTTAGGTTCAATTCCCATGACTGGTTTGTGACCTTTATGCTCTTCTTTATTGTTCTAAAATAAATGGACAAAGTGTTCCTTTCTGAATTGCTATTGTTACTAACAGCCACATTCTGTCCACATGGCTCCCACCATGATCTGACTGGACTGTAGCAGTTGACTGACACCAGATGAAGAAGTCTTCCATTACAAATTCCTTGACTTTCTTTTCACTTGATTCCACAGTGTGGCATTTTGACTTCAGAGATGTTGAAAAAGAACCAACTTATTTTCATACTATTTTCCCTCCTTTTTATCCTTTTTCAAACATTCCTGAACACAAGACCTCTTTTACTAGTCTGTCCCAGCATTATCTAAAGTATACAAGGACTTTATCTGACCACTATCCATGAACATTCATTTTTCATCAGTTTTTCCTCCCCTTCCCTATGGCTTTTTATTTTTCTATATCTCTATTTTCCAGCTGCTCACACACCTTGCTACTTTATTCCCTTCTGCTGTTAAGTGCATAACACTACTTCCATTGATATATCTTTGAACTCTCCTTTCTGCTAGCCTGAACTCAGCATTATAGTTGCTTCTGTTCCTCATTGCATGTAGCTTCCAGGCAGTCATATTTGTCCTCTATGTGTACGCATTTTGTTTTCCTTCCTTCCTTCCTTCCTTCCTTCCTTCCTTCCTTCCTTCCTTCCTTCCTTCCTTCCTTCCTTCCTTCCTTCCTTCCTTCCTTCCTTCCTTCCTTCCTTCCTTCCTTCCTTCCTTCCTTCCTTCCTTCCTTCCTTCCTTCCTTCCTTCCTTCCTTCCTTCCTTCCTTCCTTCCTTCCTTCCTTCCTTCCTTCCTTCCTTCCTTCCTTCCTTCCTTCCTTCCTTCCTTCCTTCCTTCCTTCCTTCCTTCCTTCCTTCCTTCCTTCCTTCCTTCCTTCCTTCCTTCCTTCCTTCCTTCCTTCCTTCCTTCCTTCCTTCCTTCCTTCCTTCCTTCCTTCCTTCCTTCCTTCCTTCCTTCCTTCCTTCCTTCCTTCCTTCCTTCCTTCCTTCCTTCCTTCCTTCCTTCCGCAACTTCCTTCCGCAACTTCCTTCCGCAACTTCCTTCCGCAACTTCCTTCCGCAACTTCCTTCCGCAACTTCCTTCCGCAACTTCCTTCCGCAACTTCCTTCCGCAACTTCCTTCCGCAACTTCCTTCCTTCCTTCCGCAACTTCCTTCCGCAACTTCCTTCCGCAACTTCCTTCCTTCCTTCCTTCCTTCCTTCCTTCCTTCCTTCCTTCCTTCCTTCCTTCCTTCCTTCCTTCCTTCCTTCCTTCCTTCCTTCCTTCCTTCCTTCCTTCCTTCCTTCCTTCCTTCCTTCCTTCCTTCCTTCCTTCCTTCCTTCCTTCCTTCCTTCCTTCCTTCCTTCCTTCCTTCCTTCCTTCCGCAACTTCCTTCCTTCCGCAACTTCCTTCCTTCCTTCCTTCCGCAACTTCCTTCCTTCCTTCCTTCCTTCCTTCCTTCCTTCCTTCCTTCCTTCCTTCCTTCCTTCCTTCCTTCCTTCCTTCCTTCCTTCCTTCCTTCCTTCCTTCCTTCCTTCCTTCCTTCCTTCCTTCCTTCCTTCCTTCCTTCCTTCCTTCCTTCCTTCCTTCCTTCCTTCCTTCCTTCCTTCCTTCCTTCCGCAACTTCCTTCCGCAACTTCCTTCCGCAACTTCCTTCCGCAACTTCCTTCCGCAACTTCCTTCCGCAACTTCCTTCCTTCCGCAACTTCCTTCCTTCCGCAACTTCCTTCCTTCCGCAACTTCCTTCCTTCCGCAACTTCCTTCCTTCCTTCCTTCCTTCCTTCCTTCCTTCCTTCCTTCCTTCCTTCCTTCCTTCCTTCCTTCCTTCCTTCCTTCCTTCCTTCCTTCCTTCCTTCCTTCCTTCCTTCCTTCCTTCCTTCCTTCCTTCCTTCCTTCCTTCCTTCCTTCCTTCCTTCCTTCCTTCCTTCCTTCCTTCCTTCCTTCCTTCCTTCCTTCCTTCCTTCCTTCCTTCCTTCCTTCCTTCCTTCCTTCCTTCCTTCCTTCCTTCCTTCCTTCCTTCCTTCCTTCCTTCCTTCCTTCCTTCCTTCCTTCCTTCCTTCCTTCCTTCCTTCCTTCCTTCCTTCCTTCCTTCCTTCCTTCCTTCCTTCCTTCCTTCCTTCCTTCCTTCCTTCCTTCCTTCCTTCCTTCCTTCCTTCCGCAACTTCCTTCCGCAACTTCCTTCCGCAACTTCCTTCCGCAACTTCCTTCCGCAACTTCCTTCCGCAACTTCCTTCCTTCCTTCCGCAACTTCCTTCCGCAACTTCCTTCCGCAACTTCCTTCCTTCCTTCCTTCCTTCCTTCCTTCCTTCCTTCCTTCCTTCCTTCCTTCCTTCCTTCCTTCCTTCCTTCCTTCCTTCCTTCCTTCCTTCCTTCCTTCCTTCCTTCCTTCCTTCCTTCCTTCCTTCCTTCCTTCCTTCCTTCCTTCCTTCCTTCCTTCCTTCCTTCCTTCCTTCCTTCCTTCCGCAACTTCCTTCCTTCCGCAACTTCCTTCCTTCCTTCCTTCCGCAACTTCCTTCCTTCCTTCCTTCCTTCCTTCCTTCCTTCCTTCCTTCCTTCCTTCCTTCCTTCCTTCCTTCCTTCCTTCCTTCCTTCCTTCCTTCCTTCCTTCCTTCCTTCCTTCCTTCCTTCCTTCCTTCCTTCCTTCCTTCCTTCCTTCCTTCCTTCCTTCCTTCCTTCCTTCCTTCCTTCCTTCCTTCCTTCCTTCCTTCCTTCCTTCCGCAACTTCCTTCCTTCCTTCCTTCCGCAACTTCCTTCCGCAACTTCCTTCCGCAACTTCCTTCCGCAACTTCCTTCCGCAACTTCCTTCCTTCCGCAACTTCCTTCCGCAACTTCCTTCCGCAACTTCCTTCCGCAACTTCCTTCCGCAACTTCCTTCCTTCCTTCCTTCCGCAACTTCCTTCCTTCCGCAACTTCCTTCCTTCCGCAACTTCCTTCCTTCCGCAACTTCCTTCCTTCCGCAACTTCCTTCCGCAACTTCCTTCCGCAACTTCCTTCCGCAACTTCCTTCCTTCCGCAACTTCCTTCCTTCCGCAACTTCCTTCCTTCCTTCCTTCCTTCCTTCCGCAACTTCCTTCCGCAACTTCCTTCCGCAACTTCCTTCCGCAACTTCCTTCCGCAACTTCCTTCCTTCCTTCCGCAACTTCCTTCCTTCCTTCCGCAACTTCCTTCCTTCCTTCCTTCCTTCCTTCCTTCCTTCCTTCCTTCCTTCCTTCCTTCCTTCCTTCCTTCCTTCCTTCCTTCCTTCCTTCCTTCCTTCCTTCCTTCCTTCCTTCCTTCCTTCCTTCCTTCCTTCCTTCCTTCCTTCCTTCCGCAACTTCCGCAACTTCCGCAACTTCCGCAACTTCCGCAACTTCCGCAACTTCCGCAACTTCCGCAACTTCCGCAACTTCCGCAACTTCCGCAACTTCCGCAACTTCCTTCCGCAACTTCCGCAACTTCCTTCCGCAACTTCCTTCCGCAACTTCCTTCCGCAACTTCCTTCCTTCCTTCCTTCCTTCCTTCCTTCCTTCCTTCCTTCCTTCCTTCCTTCCTTCCTTCCTTCCTTCCTTCCTTCCTTCCTTCCTTCCTTCCTTCCTTCCTTCCTTCCTTCCTTCCTTCCTTCCTTCCTTCCTTCCTTCCTTCCTTCCTTCCTTCCTTCCTTCCTTCCTTCCTTCCTTCCTTCCTTCCTTCCTTCCTTCCTTCCTTCCTTCCTTCCTTCCTTCCTTCCTTCCTTCCTTCCTTCCTTCCTTCCTTCCTTCCTTCCTTCCTTCCTTCCTTCCTTCCTTCCTTCCTTCCTTCCTTCCTTCCTTCCTTCCTTCCTTCCTTCCTTCCTTCCTTCCTTCCTTCCTTCCTTCCTTCCTTCCGCAACTTCCTTCCTTCCTTCCGCAACTTCCTTCCTTCCTTCCGCAACTTCCTTCCTTCCTTCCTTCCGCAACTTCCTTCCGCAACTTCCTTCCGCAACTTCCTTCCGCAACTTCCTTCCTTCCTTCCGCAACTTCCTTCCTTCCTTCCGCAACTTCCTTCCGCAACTTCCTTCCGCAACTTCCTTCCTTCCTTCCTTCCGCAACTTCCTTCCTTCCTTCCTTCCTTCCTTCCTTCCTTCCTTCCTTCCTTCCTTCCTTCCTTCCTTCTGCAACTTCCTTCCTTCCGCAACTTCCTTCCTTCCGCAACTTCCTTCCGCAACTTCCTTCCGCAACTTCCTTCCTTCCTTCCGCAACTTCCTTCCTTCCTTCCGCAACTTCCTTCCTTCCGCAACTTCCTTCCGCAACTTCCTTCCTTCCGCAACTTCCTTCCGCAACTTCCTTCCTTCCGCAACTTCCTTCCTTCCGCAACTTCCTTCCTTCCGCAACTTCCTTCCTTCCGCAACTTCCTTCCTTCCTTCCGCAACTTCCTTCCTTCCGCAACTTCCTTCCTTCCGCAACTTCCTTCCGCAACTTCCTTCCGCAACTTCCTTCCTTCCTTCCGCAACTTCCTTCCGCAACTTCCTTCCGCAACTTCCTTCCGCAACTTCCTTCCGCAACTTCCTTTCTTCCGCAACTTCCTTCCTTCCGCAACTTCCTTTCGCAACTTCCTTCCTTCCGCAACTTCCTTCCTTCCGCAACTTCCTTCCTTCCGCAACTTCCTTCCTTCCTTCCTTCCGCAACTTCCTTCCTTCCGCAACTTCCTTCCTTCCGCAACTTCCTTCCTTCCTTCCGCAACTTCCTTCCGCAACTTCCTTCCGCAACTTCCTTCCGCAACTTCCTTCCGCAACTTCCTTTCTTCCGCAACTTCCTTCCTTCCGCAACTTCCTTTCGCAACTTCCTTCCTTCCGCAACTTCCTTCCTTCCGCAACTTCCTTCCTTCCGCAACTTCCTTCCTTCCTTCCTTCCGCAACTTCCTTCCTTCCGCAACTTCCTTCCTTCCGCAACTTCCTTCCTTCCTTCCGCAACTTCCTTCCGCAACTTCCTTCCGCAACTTCCTTCCGCAACTTCCTTCCGCAACTTCCGCAACTTCCGCAACTTCCTTCCGCAACTTCCTTCCGCAACTTCCTTCCGCAACTTCCTCCCTCCCTCCTTCCCTCCCACATTGAAAACAACAATTCAAAGTGACAGGAAAATAAAGTATGGAGAAGACTTCTACCAGGACTGAAGATCTGTTTTACAGTATCTTATTTTTCTGTTTGAAATAATTGTTTACATAATCTATGGTGTTGTCAGATGTTTCTTTAATGCATTCACAATTACTTGGCTTATTTTACATAGTGAAGGATCATGCTATGTTATGTTTCATCACACTGTTAGTGAACAGAACACAACACTGGAAATGAAACATGACAGTTAAATGGCAAAAGACAAATACTTGTTTTTAAATTAAGAATATACTATTAACATAATTACCAACTCGCTGCACTTTCCAGGTTTTATTTACAAACATGCTGGGCCAAATTATTTGCTTAGTTGTAACCATGCAAACACCTATTGTGTATGTCTGAGAGTTAATTTTCTGCTGTGTTTGCACTTCATTTTTACAGACAATGTCAGCTATATTCCTTTCGAAGGCGTAATGACAGAAGATGAAATGTGATTAAGATGGGGATTGTGCAAGAATCATATTGAAGGCACCAGTGTGAGGTATGTGACTGCAAGCAATGAATGCAGAAAACGTGGTTGAAAACAGGGCTTAAAGACTCAACCCCATGTCATGAGTCAAGGGATTTATGAATGAAAATGTGGTATGTCTGAAAAAAAAGGAGGAAAGAATGGATATAGTGAAAGGGACTCTTCCCTGGCAGCCATTCTCATGCATGCAGCCTTTATGCAGTGACAGCAACTTCTCTGGCTGACCTTGGCTTTGCTTTTATGGTCATTTTGAAGAAGGAGGACCTCTGAGCCAATTCTCACCAGGCTCGGAAGTACTTTTTCAAGAGGCCACACTATTATAAGATAAATCTTACTGGAAGACAAGGGGATATGGACTGTGGTGGTGTTGAGGTGTGCCTGAAAAAGTTAACTTTATTAACCTGAAAATCTAGAGCATCACCTGGCCCTGGTGAGATTGCATATGCATGTATGTGATCGTGGGCGTTTCTATTTATCTTCATCTACCAGCATCTATGAGTCTTGTCCCGTCTTGTCAATTTCTCTTCTGAAAGTTCACACTGCCCTGCTTCTGAACAAACCAAATCCTGGGAGACAGACCTTCACTGTTGTTCTTTGTCAAATATACAGTCCTGTGGGAAAAGGAAGCAATAAACTCACAGAAAATCTTGAAGATGGAGTATTGGTACCTGTTTCATATCATGCGACGTATGTATTTTTAACAACTTAAAACCATAGTGAAAGGATGTAAGAACTCCTTACACTGTACTCACCTACCCTAATTCTTCTTAAAAGCACATGAAAATACAGCCATTATTTCAGAAGTTCTCTGTCAAAACAGGTGACATTTTTAAACTTTGTGCTTTCTATAGTTTTTAACATATTAATGAAGGATTTTAGCTCAAGTGATTTCCTGGAGATTGACTGTTAAAAGAGGCAGAGGGAAAAGTTCTGATGAATGCAAAATTGCTATGTACACTACATCTTAACATTTCCTAAGAAAATGCAAAATCACAGCCCTTCAAAAGGAAGAGCAGTTAAACTGTAAGGCACGTAAAAATGCTTTCAGAAAAGTTTGATCTTAGCCTTTATTTTAGGTCAGTAAAGAAAATGAAGTAATTACTTATTAAAAAGAAACATGCATAAGCACATTCCCAATTGAAATACACATAGTATGAGTGCTTATAACTGTTTTTCAAAAAGGCAGGCAGGATGTAACTAGGTGTTTCTTTCTTTTAAAACACTTCAGGTCTGTTTTTATGATAAGTTCAAAATTCTCAAGAGCTATCTTGTTGTGTGACAAGAGTTTACAGCATTAGTTTCACCAGACAAGGACTGGTGGAGTAAAATTAGTCATGTATGTAAATTATAATCATGCTGAATAGTTGTATGTGCTCATTTAGCCATTTTAACAGTGTGTGATGCTATCCTCTCTGCAGGACTAATAAGCATTAGCCATAATGAGGTCAGTCAGTCAGTCAGGCATTATCATGGGATTTAATTGGGACACTGGTCTCTGCTGAAGTGAAAATTAATAACTTTTGTCAATGTTCTGGTGAAATGTTCTGTCTTATTAAACTATGAGGGTCAATTAGAAAGCATTATGTAATAAAGTCCCCAGCAGCAGAACTCAAATTGAGTTATACCACAGTCATTATTCCAGGACGATTGCATTTGAAAATGGAAAACCAGCATGCCATATGGAGGGCGCAGGTTATATTTACAAGCATTGCATGTTAAAGCTTCGGCAAGAAGGAAACAATTAAATGTAATACTGAAATAAATCAAAGCACTGAAAGTGCCATGTTGTGCCAGGCGCTTAATATAGCCAGAATACCCCTAGATGCAGTTAGGCAAAATGGCACCTGTTTATAAGCCTTGTTTGGGTTCTGTCAGACAACGTCCTCCCTCTGGATTGCTCCAATGATTCAAAGTCTGGGGCACACCTGGAAGGCTCAGCCAGGCACATTGACTCATATAAATAACAGTTTATTGTATGGCTATTAAGACCAGAGATCACTTTTATTAAAGTGCAGTTATGATATATCAAATTAAAGAACTTTTAAAGCATGTTTAACAGCCTCTGATATTCCCTGTTTGGTCATGTTTTACAGTACTTTCAATGGGGGAGATACAAAGACTCTGTCGTCTCTAGTGTCTAAAGTCAATGCCAGCAAAGACACAGAGAGGCCAAGAGGGAAGCAAGTAGGTTTTATAGGGACAGTGACAACATCAGAGGAACACGCAGTAGGTCACTTTACTGTTTCTAAGGATTCTTTCTTACCAAAAAATTAGTAGTATCTCATGCAAAGCTGTTTTCTTACACAATTTACATTCCAAACACAGTTGGAAATATGTCGTACCATGTAATCATGGAATCGTTAATGTTGGAAAAGACCTCTGAGATCATTGACTTCAGCTGGTAATCTAACACTGCCATGTTCAAGACTAAGCTATTTCCCCAAGTGCCATATGCCTTTTGAGCACTTCCACAGATGGTGATTCCACCACTTTCCTAGGCAGCCTGTTCAAATGCCCAACCACCCTGTCAGTGAAGAAATTTTCTCTGATATCTAACCTTAACCTGACCTGGTACAAGCTGAGGTGTTGGAGTACCCACACATTGAAATGGAGAAGGGTTGCTCACCCTCTGCTGTCACACAAAGACTCCCCATGAGTTCATGCGAGAGCTGTGCTTTGCTCAGGGTGACTGTGGGACTGTGGGCCCCAGATTCCTTCTACAAGGGGAGGACACTGGTGCTGCTCTTAGGGAGCACACTACCAGGCAGGGTGTGTGCCCTTCAATGGCTCCCTCCTGAATTTCTGTATGGCAGGGCTATCTGCATGGTGCAGCTCCAAGACTCAGCAGAGCTCTAAAAATCCACTCAGCATTAGCCCTGCCAACTCAGAGGGCTCATGGCCATCTCCTCTCCTGCCAAACCAGAGCAAGCTGGGATCTCCAAGAATGGGTCTTCCAGGAGTTGACAGACCTCCTTCTTGCTCTCTCACTGCAGGAAACTGTAAGCCTCCCTGCAGAGAGACATTGTGCTAGAGAGCCATCCCCAATCTGTGTTCCAATTATTATTCACAGATGTGAGGATGATTTTCTAAAGCACTCATTGTTTGGCCTAACACAGCTGCCAGAGACAGCCACAGCATATCTTGCCCTGGATTTTACAGAGCAGTTGATTAATTGTGCAAGGGCTATGCATTTCTGGGAGCCATAGTCCTGAGGGTGAGCTCTGATCCCATCTTCTGATACTTCAGACAGGGTAATACCATCCTCACTGGGAGGATGTGGGTTTTTTTTTTTCATCTGCAACTTTCCTGTGGGTAAAATCCCACAGGATTTTACCTGATTATTGCTGACAGTGCAGGCTAGGTTAATTTTTACTGTGGGGTTTGAATAAGCTGAACTGAAGCTCTATTTCATTTAGAACTGTTCAGTTAGGGCTAAGCATGTGATTTCCAACTTAGCTGTAAACTGACAAGCAGAATCAGGCATGATTTTCCCCTTATTCATTCCAATTTGATGACAGCATGGCTTACGTTGACTGTTTCAGTGTTGCTTCTGATTTACACTGGTGTGAGAAGAGATACAGGCTTGTTAGCAGCCCATCCCTCATGGAGTGAGAACATTTTGAAACTTAGCTCAGAGCAGCTGAGAATGTCAATATATTTGATAAGCATTTATGAACAGAGCCTTAGAGCTACCCTCAGGAGATCTTCTGTGGTGGAAGAAGGTCATCAGCTAGACCATTAAAGAAGCACTACTAAGTTTAGACACTTTATTTTCATTGCCAACTTCACATCCTAGTTTGGAAAAAAAATCAGGCATCTCTTCAGCTTTCCTCCTGATGATGATCAAGGCTGCTGAAAACTCTCTGTCATAGTCCCAGTGTATTGGTGAATGTCCCTGACAGCCAGGTTGTCTCCAGCACAGGACTTGTTCTGGCAAGACTGGTCCCAGCATGTAGAGCTGGCCATATGCAGTTCTGTGCCTGAACCACAAGACTGTGCTTTCTTCCCTTCAGACTGCAGGATAGCCTGTCAGCTTTTCTCTCTCTTTAGCCCTTTGTAAGTCACCTTATCTCTGACTTTTTTCCTGGACAGGACTAACATACGCAGAATCTTTCTGTTTCTGGCAGGCATGGCCGTGTGTTTTATGTTAGACTCACATCTATGCATGTGCTCACACGAACATGCATACACACACATCCAGATATACAGATATATATCTCTACACCCACAGATACATGTGCCTTCGTGCTTACTTGAAGGAACACCACCCAGATGCAGTGGCTCCAGTTTGCCTTTTGAAAGCAATTAGTATTTATTATTGTAAGCATTTTCAACATAGAGAATACTTTAAAGACAACAGCCCTGCTAATTACTTTCAAATGGTGAATATCAACATTTTCAGGGTGGTGGAGCATAGCCTAGGATACATCGATGCAGATGCCCTCAGCCTCAACATAGGTAAGTGCACATTCATTCCAAATGGACAAACAGACATACATCTCACTTCACCTCCCCACTGAAAAACCCACAGATATTTTCCAAGGAAGTTCCTTTATGATTTTCAAGTGCACAGGACTTGAAAAGTGCATCAAAACTTTTAGCTTCCCTCTGTATCTTCCCTATTTAAAAAAAAAATAGCCTAAATTTTTTTTAATTTTTTTTTTCTCATGAGAATAGTGTCAGGCGTTTTTGTTGTTTTTGGAAAGACTAAGTAGTTGGAAAAGTGCTGACTCTCTCTAGTCATTTTACACCTACAGCATTTAGGAGACCTTAACACAAAACAGTGCCAGGTCTCAGTGCTGGGCTGCCTGCTTCATTCTTTGGCAAAATGATAATATTTTGGCAAAAGTGCCCTATGTTAACAAAGAAAAGTTTGATTAATCAGCAGAAGGGAAGACTTGGGAGAAAAGGCAGTGGGAAAGAGAGAGAGCAAGATACAGACATATTCTAAAAAGCCTAATCAGTTTTAAAACAGCTTTAAAAAGGAATAAAAATTCTTAAATCTCTTTGATGACATTCAAAGAGCCTTTTTTAATATATGAGAAGGCACATTCTAAATTCTTAACACTGATAGTGTCACCAGTCCTTTTTTCTGCTAAACCATTTTAATTCCATAATTTAGAAGGTCTTGAAAAGTAGCAGGATCAAACTGCAGTGTAATTGGATACACTGTGCACTTCCAGTGTGAATTTGGGTCCCTGGTAGGCACAAGAGATTTCTTTCTTTCTTCTAAGATCACATAGAGTGTACTCATTTGAAAGGAGAGAGATGCAGCAGCAAAGTAAGCTTTTTATAAGGTGGATTAGCTAAGTGTGCTGCTGGAAAACACTTGGCCATTTATTTGGCACTGATGGTTTCTTTGTGATTGGAGGGAACACTATTGACAGGGAAATCAATGTGGGTTTACTAAAGAACGCTGAGTGATCAGGGAGCAAAGAAGCAGTCAGACAGGAGTGGCAGCCCTCTGCACTTCCTTCAGAAACAAACAGATCCAGACATTTCAACTTCTTCTACTGCTCTTCCTGCTTTTCACAACCAATATAAAGTGTCTTTATGCTCAATTATCAGCTCTGCTAATCTGAGCACTGCAATATGCGAAACTTCAGATGTCATCTGTTTCTGAGAAGCTAGGTACTGTTGCAAGCCTGGGGTCCTACAGGGCTTTTAAAGACAGAAGGCAACAAAGAGAGTGGGAGAAGAGAAACATCTGAACATCTGCTGGAAAATCCTAACTGGCTTGTTCAGCTGAGTTCAGCAAGAACAAAAGCAGAGGAGTTGGCAGGTGTCGCCACACTGTAGATGGAAATCACTGCAGATGATCTCAAGATATAAATAAGAATGTTCTGAACATTCCCTATACCTCCTTCCCTCCAGACTTTTTTTACTTCCCAGTGACAGAAACTTTATTGTGTGATAGTTGGCTTTGGGGAGGTAGTAAAATAGCTAGGAGCAGGCTGCACATGTAAGCAAATTGCTGCATGTATCAAAGATGCCCTATCATAGTATATACTGTTTTCTTTGAAATTACCCTGTGGGTGAAAAGTAATAAAAAATACCAGTCTTCCCTTCAGGAGTGCAAATATTCACCTCTCAGATGAACTTTTTTAGGATCAGGATAAGGAAAAGATAATGCTGCATCCTTTTTTCTCCAGAATTTGTACAATACAAAAATACTAGCTTTGTCTTCAGTGAGTGTTCCTCTCTCTCTCTTCCTTCGGTGGCCTGCCCCCCCCCCCCCCCCCCCCCCCCCCCCCCCCAAATTCTCTCTGATTGTACATTTTTGTTCATCTCTGTCTCAGGTACTAAGTGTTCCTGCCACTATAATATCAGAGGATTTCACAAATATATACCTAATTTTAAAGAGAATCTCTTAACTTATTCATTCATTTTACCAAAACTTACACTATTCCTGGCACAAACTTTCAAATCTAATCAGTCAGCAACACTAGTCAGGGCTTTTCACCATTTGCTCAGCAGTTTGCAGGTATGTTGGTTTCATACACTTTCTCACTGTACCATCTCTGTTCCACAGACTAGCTGACAGGCTCTGGACAGCAGAACAGCTAGATCCAATAAATCTGAGACCTGTCTAGGTGCTTCATTTATCAAGAGGCCTAATTTACCCAGGCCCTTTAGACTAATTGCAGATTTATAAAAAATGCTGATAATGTAGAACAGTGCATTGTGAATGTCCCTTGCCATATTTCTGCTAATGTGTTTCATCTGGAGTACATAAAGAGACAGGGATGCTGATTTTAGACACAGCACTTTGGGGCTAATCCAGTTAAATGATTATCCCTAAAAATCTGCTGTGATGTCATTTTCCCTATAGAACTCTGCCAGTTGCCTTGTTTGCTTTATTGTGAGAAGTATGTGATCCTAGGCTTTAGAAATTCCCTCTATATTTTTGTTCTAATGCACTGTAACTCTCTCATCCCACTCTCACAGCTACCCATCCCTTCTTGTACATAATAACCATGTTGACAGAAACTCTGGCTTGGACTGTTGGCTTTTGTGTGTACACAGATAAGGGAGAGGTACACTCCTTTGTTTGATATATGTAGATATATGCAGGTATCCACTTTGTTTTCCTCAAAGCACAATTTCTTGTTTTCATTCCCCTAATTTCTCAGTTTCCTCCAGAGACCACTATTCCACTGTGTTTTGGTCACTTTTACTACCAACACTGCTTATATTTGGCCCCCTCTTCTGCACTTTGCTCCAAGATTCATTGCCACAACTTTTTTCCTAAGCTTCTCATCTTCCTATACATCTTCTATAATGCCAAAACACTGCTCCATGGATTTGCAGCAAACTCAGCTTCTGTGTTCTTTCTCAGATATCTTCTCCCTTTCCTTTGGTCCTGTTATTCCTTTGTGCTTTTGTTTGTGTTCCAGGGAACTCTGTTGGGCACGCTCTGACTCTCTCTCTTTGTTGTGAGAAGAATCCAAATTTTATTTAGAAAAGTCTCTCTGTCATGTAACTGGTACAGTGCACCCATTGATCCAGGGGCCAGCTGACCTGTAATGCAAAAGACTAACAAATAACTCTATAATCATTATTATTATTATTATTATTATTACTTAAAAAGATAATTTTTATAAAGCATCCACGCAATTTTCACTGATAGCTGAGGGCAGTGGCTAGGAAATTCTAAGTGTGCTTCACTACTCCATCGATATGTTAAATTTTTGCAATGTGGATTTTGAGGGGAGAACAGGATCTGGAATAAGAAAAACATCAAGACATCCTTATTTTTCAGGAACTGGCTGTACAGGTCAGGGATAAGGCAGCCTCAAGAATTTGGCACTATAAATATTACAAAGCTTTTAGAGACAGTCTTGTGATATTTGTTTATCTAACACCAAGTCCATCATAAGGCTTCCATGCAGGTAGAGGAAAGTAGTAAGAATGTCTTCTCAGGTATCCCAACAAGGCTGTATGTGGTCTATCAGTGTCCAGCAGGCAGATGCAACCAATTCCCACTGCTATGGTATTAACAAGGAGCCTGCTTTAAAAGTTTTCTCCTGTTTTCTTTTTTTTTCTGATGCCCCTCAAGTATAACCTAAGAGTTCAATGAAATCAATATATGATGAAATAAACCCTGTCCAGACAAGGCAGGTGGAGTGTCAGAGTAGAACACAGAGAGACCTTCTAGGCCAAATAATGTAACGTTTTCTCTCAGGAGGGGAAGATCCTCTCTCAGGGAAGTCCCTAATATTTGGAGACTGTCAACTAAGGGCCACTCAGGGCTCTGCAAAGATCCTAGGTAAGCTTTCCTCTTACTATGTCACTTCTAGTACTTTAAAGTATGGTTAAATATTCTTATGAAATCATGCTACAAAATTGAATAAACCAGCAGGACTCCTAACTAGAAACAGCGATAGAAGATAAGTTAGAGGCATAATTTACAGTTATGGTATTAAACACCCTAAAATACCTTTCTAGCCAAAATTTCAGCTTTACCAAGCACTGCAGTCATTAGGTTGATACAACGTGTATCCTATGTAGCATGATCCCAAAATGGGTGTCCAACTATATACATGCACGTGCTCACAGTGAGAACTTCATAGTTCTCATTAGTGTTACAGGCATGAAAGGGAATTATCTTAGAATATCTTTTGCCCCTCTCCAAAAACTGTCCTTGTAGCTGTATAATCTGGATAATCTCCACTTCTAGACTCTTGCAGGCAACTTCTAGACTGAGGAAGAGCATTCAAGGGGGAGATAGAAACTAATGAAAGTCTGTCTGACATTTTGATCATACTCATGCATTTATCAAGATTGTCCCAAAGGCATATGTCACAGGAAGAGAGTAGTTTTTCCATATTAAAGATGGCATTAACCTTATATCCTATCTTGCTCCCTTTGCTATTCCCAAGCTCTGTAAATATTTCAGATGTCTTCTGCCCCACTTCTGCACCACTTGGCTGTTAAAAATGGCAAGACAATGAAAAACCTCAAATTTAATCCACAATTTTTCTGTCTCTAAGGTAATTAATTTTCATTAATTTCTTTGTGCTTAGAGTAAAGGTAGCTGATTAAACACCCACTTCAAGTTGCTCTTCTGCCTCCCAAAGATGCACTAGAGCTCAAATAATCTGGATACAAGCCCCTCAGAACCTTGCATCAGTCAGTGTCTGTTCCATTCTATTTTTCATGCTGCTTTGCCATTCACAAATGTATTGTGGGAAAAATTAAATAAATAAATGAACCTCTCTCTTTTGAGGAAGGGTTGGGAGTTTGTGGAAAAAGCATTTTTTTTCAAGTCCGGGGTGGTGTAAATCCACACTGATAGCGGAGAAATGTTCACTAGTGTTAATTTTTACCTGTTTGCCCAGCCTCCATCGGTGGGAATGATGCATTAAATGGTTATAGGGGGACTGTTGTTCTGTACCAAAATATTTCACGAGGACATGAGAGAAATCATTGAGCAACTGACTAAGAGTTTTGGTAGTAAATGATATAGTAGCTGTCATGGAAAGTCAATAGGAATCTTATTGTAGCTCTCAACAACAACATATACATATTAATAAGTCCATATCTGACAAATACTTTAATTTTTAACCTACCAGGAGGAGGATATTTACCCCGACTAGGGATTTTGACACACTACCCTGCCTTATATAAACTTTACCAATCAGCAGCTAGGTCCTGGACCAGAATAATGTTGGGCCAAATCAGGACACTTTAAGACAAGTTTTAACCCAGCCACTCAAAGAACTGTCACTTACTACATGAGAATAATGGCTCTCATCAGAACAAAGACGTGAATATTTTGTGCCCACAAAAGCACCAGTAAACCAAGCAGACTAAAACTGTGTCTTAGAATGATTCTACTTCAAAATAAAATGAGTTCATATGTTGAGAACAGAAAAGAAAAGTTATGATTTGAAGATTTAGAAGTAGTTTTTCTGCAAACCTTTTAGGTTGTATATCAGTAGAAGAAAATCATAGTGGCAAAAAGATTTTTTTTTCTTATATTGATTTTTGTTACATTTCTGGTGACTTACTGAGTAGGTAGCCAGAAGCAATTTGTAAATACAGTAACACCAGCAGACTCCAGAGCACTAGTAGAGAAGTACCACAGGTTGTACACAATACAAGAATAATTCAGGGCAATTGCTCCACCTTACCTATGTGGGTGAAATTCAGTACTAGCCCCCTAATTTCAGTGATATAGGGCATTTTATACTGACTCAGGGTTGAAGTACTTTCAGCAGTAGATTTCAGTTAATTTTTTTCAGGTATGAAAGTGAAAGAGTTAAATAAAATGCATGTTATCATTTTATACCATTTTAATAAGAATAAGATTATATTTGGTTACGACTGTAATTTCTCTTTGTACCTATTTGCACTCTCAAAATTCTTAAAATTCTATCTGTCCTTCAAAAAGTCCACCCATTACCTTATACATAAGTTTATAGCTTGAGGAGAAAAGAGCCCAGCAAAATCAGTAAATTAAGTTCTCTTCATTCTTTCACTGATGGAAGTTTTAAGCAGTTTCAGAGATGGAATTGATTGAAGTTATAATACTATTGATGAGAGTTTCATATCTTACAGACACTATATATTAATGTAAGATTATTGCCTGTCATGTGGATTTCTGTGGCCAAAATAAGAAAAATACCTTTACTCAAGTGTTTGTTAATATCATTCATTTATTTGTCCTTGCCAGACAGCATGAGAAAAAACAGAGAAATATTTGGAAATGTTTTTTTGTTACTTCCAGAACTCAGAAAATGGAGTTGCCTTTTAAGACTAGTTGTTAAATTTGAATCCCCTAAATTATAAGTATAAATAATATATGGGAAGATTGACTTCCAGACAAAAAAGAAGGATGTGAAAACTCTAGAGAGTGAAGCTCAGGAGCACAAGAAGCTCTGTCCACACATCTTGGTAAGCAGGTTACAGAAGTTAAGTCGTCTGTGGATGAATCCCACATAGCTTCTGCTAGTGGAACTGACCAGAGAAAATGAAAGAACCTTTTCTTTTAGAGGGCTGAAATGCATGTTTTGGCAACTCTTACTATCTCTCTTCTTACTGAGAAGACTCCCTATTGCACCTCTCCCTGAAGACTGTTGTTAATCAGTGTCAACCCAGTGTGGTCATTCCCATGCGTACACTGGTTGAACTTGACCCCAGCTCAAGTGGAGAAGTCCCAAGACAGACTCATGTCACTGTTGAGGGACACACTGTGTGTCACTCACAGGGATCAAGTGAGCTGCAAGACTTTGCCTGCCTGAATCCAGACTGCAAGGGGGAAGGCAACATCTGGGATGTGAGGGCAGAGAGAATCAACCACAGCCAAAAGTTCAATGGAAGAATTATCTATTATTCATACAACTGTTTCTGTGTTGAGGCTTTGGTGCCTTCTCAAACCCTAAAATTTCATGTGTTCTGTGCATAGCTCTGGGATTATCAATGGTCAAATATTGGCAGTTAGAAAATCCAACAAAATTTTTCACTGATTCAAGGCATTTCAGGAGAGGCTCAGGATAGCTATGCTTCTGACTATACAGGAGATGCAAGGCTGTTTAAATAAGCTCTGTGACTACTCACAATATCTGGCTAAAGGATTGAAGCTAAATATACATACAGGTGGATAAAAAAATTTTGTCCTGATTTAGTGACTTTGTTTTCATCCTTAATTAAAAGACTGAAACAGGTATATAGGAACAATCAGATTTAATTCCATTCCTGCTCTTGCAGTTTTTCAGCTGGGTTTATCTTGATATGGCCTGTTGAGAACTTCAAAAGGGAACACTGTATTTTGAACCTTTAGATGTCATTTGTATTCAAGGATGGTAGCTGATGGCATTTCACCTCTGAGCCAGAAATTTTCAGGTAGCTGAATGTCCTACTATCATGTTTTATCCTTGCCAGGAAATGCATGAAAAACTAGAAATTTTGTTAAGGACAGATACAGACTCAGCTCACAACTCCCAGAAGATTTTCTCTCCCACAGATCTTCCTGTTACAACAGACCTTTATCCTTGAAGGTGCTGGGGCCTCGCACCTCCACATTTCTTAGACATGTAGAGAAGTCTCTTTGCTTGCAGCTGGAGGAGTCTCAAAACCTACCACTAACTGGTCACTAATGCGTTAGGCTTTGGACCCAGCCTTTAAATCTTTGCTTATGTGTGTCATCTTGATAAAGTTCCATGGGACAACTCATATGAGTAAGTGTCTGAACAGCTCACTTTCTTTGTGTTGCTTGTTAGTGCTTGTGTGCTTTGATATTCAATGTGTCTAAATCATCACATAGCATTTTATTTTCATAAAATACTTGAATTAAATTACACTGATATGAAATATGCCTCTGGCCCCATGTAGATGTTTCCAAAAAGCCTAATAACAAACAGATCACAGGGCAGAAGGTATTTCCAAGCCTAACTGCTTTTCAGAGTTCTGATTACAAGAAAAGCCATGGTGCCGATGTTGCTTTAACTGTGATGTTAAAATGAAAACTGATTGTTGCATCCCAGGGGGATTCAGGAACATTGACTTTGCTGCCCATCTGAAATGGTACAATGTTCTCTATTTCTATCATGTGGGTATCAGTTCCAAGTTGGAAACCAGCCTTCTCTCATAATTCAAGCTGGGGCTATACTGATGCAAACCTTCTCAGATATTATAAGCCAGTATGAGCTCAAAAAAAGAATTCACTGCTCAAGGCCAAATAGCTTCAAAGCTAACAATCCTCCAGAGTCAGTGTGAAAGTGTTGAAACTGTCAATGGCAACTTACACCATGCATAGTGAGTGTAAAACTTCAATAATGACATCATGGAGAAAAGGACAAAGGGCAGGCACTACACAGAAAAGTGCCAGTGCTCTTCAAATCTTTGAAACCTTCAAGGATTTATCTGGACTAACACTTCTACACATAGTCATTGGGGTCTTAGGCTATACTGATTAAGGATTTAGCTTATTCAAAGGCTCTCACTGATAGCAAGGATGACAAGGTTTCAGCAGTTATATTGGATTCCATTAGCTTTCACTTAAAAAAAACATACACCAAAACCCTGAGGAGCCAGGTCTTTTTTTCTGCCTCTGATTTTCTTTCTTTGAGTCAACCTTTATTTTTTCCCTTAACACAAACACATGCACAAATGCATGCATGTATGCACACACACATTAATATATATTAATGTCTGGGTTTGAATCACAAACAGGTTTTGCAGCACTTGTGCTCTCAGTTCTCAGAATGCAGATCCCAGAAGAATTGAATCAATCCTTCAAGAATTCCCTGAAGCACCACATAACATGTTCACTCATTTCAGCTGCACTTAGGGGAACAGATACAAATTTAAAAGTGGAAAAACATATCAGAGAAGGAGGGAGGGGTGTTCTAGTTTAACAAAAAATCAGATAATCAAGAGATAAATTAAAAAGTTCTCACTTTTCTCTCTGTGGTTTTGATATCAGGGATAAGTACCTATCCTAATGCTTTTAATACAAACTGCAGAAATAAGTGTAATGGAGGACAGGCATGCTTTCTTTCTAACTAGAAGAGAGTCAGAGAGTCAGCCTCAGACAAAGACCAAAGATATGGAAGACTTGAAGAAGGAACTGTTTCCTCTGTCCTCCCTCTCTTGTTTGTGAGAACTGTAAAAGCATCCATGTTGTACTGTGCAGACATGCAGTAGCAGCTGGAGTCCCAAAGTAAATTTCTTCTAAATATCTTGGAAAGAAATGACAAGTATCGCTTCCTGTTAAACACATGGCAAAAAGAAGATGAAGAAAGGTTATTTAACTATTATTTAATAATTTAATTACTCTCCTATTATTCAAGAGCTTGTGACAGAGTACTGGATGCAGGCTGCCCAACTCTTAACCCAACACTTGAGGACCCAGTTCATTCCTCATTCTTTCATTTCTCATTTCTACTTTCTTCTAGTTCTGCTGTAGGTATCACCAGTTTTTTGTCACCTCAGCAATGCCAGCACCCCTGGTACATTTCAGTTGCTTAACACAGGACTTTCTCTGGTGCTGTGTAATCCATTCTGGAATCCGTGCAACCCATGACATCTGTAGGGCGCTGGCAGATCTGACACAAGGTGATACAGTTGACAATACAACACAAAACATTTTTTAATCCATCAAAGGCATCTATGTTTACTCTGTTATTACAGCCCAAGTAATTTTCTGTGTATCAATTCCACTCATGCTAGTCAAAAAAGGCTTTTCAGGAAAACAAACCAGCTGAGAGTTTCTTTGTACACAGAAAAATATGAGGTGGGAGACAGTGGAGGGAGTTTCAAGTTATTGCAGCCTTACCTAGCTCTGGAATGGAAAATAGTAAAGCTAGATCTGTGGGTTACTCAGCTCAAGCTAGTAAGTTATACTTAGAAGCAAGGTTTCTTTTTTCAATATAATTATCCTACTTTGAAGACCCGAGGCAATAACGCTCTGTGGGATAAATCTGCAGGCCTACACTAGCACAGAGGGGCTCTCTGATACTGTTTGCAGCAGCAGCCTGGAGACACTCTGTGTGGTTTGCAGGTTCATCTGGAAATGGAACCAATTCACAGCCACAGTGGCCAACTTTAAATCTGGAGTTTCTGCAGACCGATTCAGATCATGGGACGAATTTTGCTATAATTGGTCTGAGAGCTCCCTGCCTCCTGTACCACCATCATTCTTATCTTGGCCCCTCACAGAACTCACAAATTTGCCACTGAGATGTGGACTCTCCTACTCCAGGTGCACCAAAAGCCATTGTCTTGAGGCTTATGACCTCTGGGTTTTAAGCAATATCCCAGGGGTTTATTTTTCACTTTCTTGTTGTTGTTGCTAACTTAAAACCAACTGTTTATTTTTCTTGGTGACCTTAAAAAATAAATTAGCATGAAGGGATTGAAGGGCTGAAGGGTTATCACAACCATGGGAGCGGACAAGAACAAGGGGGAGGAGGGAATACTCTACCTCTTTTACAAGCTGCTCTCTTCTCTGCTAATGCACTTGTTTTGCTGAAGGGACTGCACCACAATGCTGAATTTAAACTTTTATGAGAAAGGTTTCGCTTATATCTTGCGAAGTGATCTCCTCAAACATATTTCCTTTTGGGGTCGCTGTAGTGATTGTGTACCCAGGCATCCACGGAGCTAGGTTAACTGCTGCTGGACTGTTATTTCACTCACTCTGACTTTACATCCACATTAGGTCACTGACTTCCTTGGATCTCTCCTCAGCTTGTATAGTGAGATTAGAATGGGGCTATTCTGGAGAGGGCTGCTTTTTCATTTTTTCAATAACACTTAAATAGCATGAGGAACCCACATCAAAATCAGAACACTGGTTTTGCAATTTAAAACTGTAATAGTCAAGTTTCATTATCAGAGAAGAATTTAGACACTTGGGTTTCTTTTTCTGGGGTAATTCTTTAATTTTCTTGACAAAGTTCTTTGTGGTGGTTATGAGCCTACTTGGTGGACCCTTTCTTACCAGAGCTTGTCACTTATACAGTTTCACTGTTGAAGGACTTGCTGAAATCCTCTGCCATACCTCTGCAAAGAACAAAATTCTCCTCGGGGCAAAGAGCAAGCACAATATGGGACTGCATTTGAATGCCACTGGAGAAATAAATACTTTTTTGTGACTTGCAAATCTGTACCCATTATTCCATAAAAGGCATCAAGCATATTGTTTCTGCCTGGGTAGCATTCCATAATTCCATCCATCTGGAAGGAAAGGAGACCAGACAAAAACAGTCAAACTGAGGGCATCGGCTTTACTGATAATACCTCACCATTAATCCACTAAAACAGCTCAGGCACATCAGGATTTTAAGAAACTCCTGCCCCAGCTAATACTTTGTTCTGATGCAAAGTTTTAAAATGAATGCTGTTGAATATAATTCAGGCTTCAGCCTGAATTCCTCCTGCTCTCTGCAGTTATCCCAATATCTGGTGTAGGAACAACCCAAATTTTGAAGGTGATCTTTCACTAGCAGTGAAAGATCTCTTCTACTCACCACAGCCCCAGTGTGACTACAAGAAATTCACTTCATATGCAGTAGAGGAAGGGTAGATGGATATCTAACCTCTGAAGAGCTGCATGGAAGCCAGCCACTTTCTCAAGGAATTAATATAAGAGGGTAGGCGTAGATAAAATATTCTGTCTCCTTGTGGCCTCTCAGAAAAGGAGGTGGCCCATGCCACAGTAAGCACCAGAGAGAGGGCAGTTACTTCTTTCTTTCAGTCCTACACCTAGTGCTTGCTGATTTCTTTTTCTATGATTAATGTCCATCACTGCCTCAACTGCCTAGCTGGATCTCCTGTTCTGACTTTTCCAGTCATTGATGAGCAAAATACTCTTTCATACAGCTCACGAAGACA
Source organism: Vidua chalybeata (assembly GCF_026979565.1). Taxonomy (NCBI): domain Eukaryota; kingdom Metazoa; phylum Chordata; class Aves; order Passeriformes; family Viduidae; genus Vidua; species Vidua chalybeata. Next base: position 18,338,373 of record NC_071570.1, on the reverse strand, counting down.
CACTCATCTGGAAGCATTACATCAGCTAGGGATTTTTGAGTGACAAAGACCTTGCTAGGATTTTAGAAAGAGTGAACTGTGGAAAGCACTGAGAAGGAGTACCACAGACCAAACACAAATGATCTATCCTTTAGTTCACTCCCTTGCCAGTGGAATGACACTGAAATTTACTGCCCTAATATGCTTCCTCTGAAAAAGTCTTATTAGTCTTCACAACATTATGCCAATCTCTATTGAGAAGGCAAAATGAGAAGGCCAATTAGATATTGTCTATGAAAAATAGACATGGAAGAGATTAAGATATGGTGCACAGTACCAGAGAGGATAGCAAAGAGCTGAGAGCGGCTGTATACCATTCTATGTCCACTTGAGATTTCAAATCTTTGCAGCAGTTTTGCAAAGCAAAGCACTCTCCCCTCAGAATGCAGCAGGACACAGGAGTATATTCACAAGACTAGTCTTATGACTCTAACTAATCACAGTCTTGCCCGTTGTGTAATGTCATCACTGAAAAGGCTGGTTGTACTAATAGGAAGTGATGGCTGATCCCATTTAGAGAAACATTTCTATGAAGCAACAAGAGGTATAATATCAGGAAGACTTTTAGATTTCCACATCTCTTCTCCTGGGGGTGCCTGCAGATAAAGAAGAAGTAGGCAGGAAAAGTAAATATTTACTTACTTTTTTTTTAAAATCACTAAGTACAGTGCTGCAAATGCAGTTGCATTTGTTCTATAAATCACATATTGACTCAATAAAAGCAAGAAAGATGCGTAGCAACAAGGGAGAATGAAAGAGTGAAAAATTCTGTAGGCCAATTATGGGAACTTTGCGTTTCTCCTTTAATATGCAGGCCGTCCACAGCATGTACATGGTCATGGCCTTTTCTTAACCCTCCTGAGATAAGCTCAGAGCAGCTCAGCTAAAAGAATGATTTCTCCAAATTTGTCCCCTTAGCTGAACTAAGTACACAGTTCTTATTTATAAAAAGTGATTAGCTTGCAGATCTTACCACATCAATTTACAGATGTTTTGCTGGAGGCCAAATTCTGCTTGATTTGCATAACTATTTCCACCGTTGTTAGCTTTGGCTTTTACATGACACTGAATTATGACACTATTAGAATGTCTTTGGTCCATAAGCTACCATGAAGGCCCAGTAAAATATATTCTGTACTATATATATTATCTCATAAACAACAAAGAGTCAATGTGGAAAAATGAGTCTGTGGAAATGTGGAAAAATCTGTCAAGACCTGCCAGTTCCTAAAATTCATGTTTACACTATTCTTTTCTTGATCTCCCATTTCAAAGTCTAGCCAAGATGTGCACTGGTGGAAAAATCTTGTGGCTTCTCCTTTCCTGAATGTCCATCACAACCCACTATATTGCTGTTGGGAGAGCATGTCTCTACAAGCTGTACTTAACAATCTTCTGCATGCAAATCATCAGCAGCATGTGACCCACCCAGAAACAGCTGCAGCATGCATATGATCTTGGAAATCGGAATTACTCCTACTGATCAGCTTTGTTCAAGAGCCTGTGTTCACTGAGAGAATATCTTTGGATATAGCTGAGTTCTGTGGTGTTGGAGCTGAAAGGCAAGCCTACCTTTGTCTGGATGATGTGGATGAAGTGCTCAGATTGCAGTCATCATCTTTCTGAAGCTCTTTCCAGTGTAACGTCTGCATCAAGTAGTATTAGGCCCTGATAACAGAAACCTGAACCAGAAAATTCTTTCCCCAAGCCTGGACTAATCCTCCATGTCCTTTCAGTGCCATCCCTGCCAGTTTGCTTTCCCCAACAAGGACTTTATATAGAACAACAGTCATAAAGACTGCTGTGCCTATAAACTATTCAAACTGAATGTGCTCTCACCCACACACCCACCCTAAACAGCATGCACACATATGCCTCCTGCATGGAGGGAAATACTTTGCACAAGGAATTACAACGGAAGTGTAGTTTTTCATACTGAAGTGTCAAGCTTGCCGTCTAAATCAGGTACATCATCTACTGACTCCAGTGCTCTAAGTTACCCTTTGAAACAGATGTCTTCCCTCTTGAGTTGGGTTGATGGCCTGCTTGTGAAGACAACAAGAAGATAATCAAGACCTATGATAATCACTCTGACAGATACTTTCTCATAAACTTACTTGCAGTAGTTTTAAAGATAATCACCCCCTCCAGCTGCAGGGATGTGTGCATATACATCAGCTGCTCCAGTCCATGTCTGGTGTATTAATTGCAACCACCAAGCTGTGAACTGCATCAGCTGAGGCATTGGCACACCCACTGTTTTGTCCATTTTGCTGACCCTGCAGTGAGACTATCCCCAGTGGCAGGGATGGCACAGACAGCGAGGCCAGTATCACAGTTAGCAGAAAGAATTTGATTTGCCAAGGAAGGCCTGTCAGGATCCTATGGGTACAAAGAGAAGAAATTTTTATTCAGGAAAGATATTTGCATAACATACATCAGAAGAGGAATATAAAGATATGCTTTTCCCCCATACAGTGGAAATAATAGATAGAGGTTCACCTGCTTCTTGTGCGGGCCACCTTCAGGTGCACCTGCTGATACAGTCTCATTCTCTTTTCTCTCTGAAACTCTTGTCACACAAATGAGAGGTTTTTTCATTCCTCACTCAAGCCCTTCATGAAAGACAGCAGTAGTCTCCATGTGCTGTAATTGGACTGACTGGCTGGCTGATTCCTGTTCTCCCCTTGTGCAGCCCTGGAAACCTGGGAGAAAAAAGGTGGAACAACCAGCCACTCAAAAAAACCCCAGACTATTTAAAAGGTTAAGGAGTAGAGCATGAAACTTCTGTCTGTTACAGACGACTGGGCATTGCAATTTGGATGTCTTGTTCCTAATACTTCCATACTATGATTATCACAAGGATAACAAAGGATGGGAAAGACAAGCCATTCTCATTCTCATTGGCTTCCCATTTAAAGGCAATTCTTGTGAGTTGAATGTTACACTTTCTTTTTTTCTAAAATATGACAATGCTTGAGAAAGCAAGGTACAGTATGCTTAGCTTAAACTGTCTAAAGGATCTTAAATGTGCATGTTCAAAAAACATTCTGGGTGTGTGCACATGCACCTAAGTCCAGAAATCCTTCTATCATTATCCTGGGTGTTGCTTGCAGTGAAAAGAGAACACTTACACAACCTCAGTGTCAGTAAATCTGAATTGATAGTGATGTTCTTACTGTGTTAAAATGACGATTAAAGATAATATGCAGTTAATTTTGCAGGTCAGCTTCTCCTCAGCTCAGCACACTTCTTTCATTTACATTCACTTCATCTTCTCCTAGATCATAAACAAAGGAGCTACTGATTTTGGTCACCAGTACCAAAGAATTTCAATATTCCAGTAATTCTGTATATTTATTAGTATATCCTTACTGAAGTGTCCTCCTTTCTTTTTTCCCCTCTCCTTTTTACTAACCCAGCCTGCATCAGATCTTTAGCTATTCTCCCTCCTCATTCTGGACTTCTATGCTTCTCCTATGTGGGTTCTCCAGCAAAAGGCAAACATCAAGAAATTCCTCTAAATTGGGAGCCCTCGTTCATTTGGAGCAATCCTGCTGCAGTGCTCTTGAGCATATATGTCCTCTGTGCTTTCCCCTTTCAGACATAACTATGACTGCATCTTAATTGTGTTATTGCAAGGGCTAACCAGAGTTCCAGCACTCCAGAAAACTTGAAGCAGGTAAGTATGTTCTTCTGCCAAAAATGTGTCAAAATCAAAAACTTCTCCATCTAAATTTGATGCTTTCATTGTATGGTTGGTGCAACATAAAGGCGGATGGAAAGTACGGATTCACTAAAAGGCTGCCTTCTTCATTTTGCCAGTCCTTAAAATGGTACTGTCCATGATTTTATCAGAGGGTCAGGAGTCAGAAAGAGTAATATTCTGATTTCTTCCCACTGCTTACAATTCCAGATAAGAAGCAATAAAAAATATTCAAAATGTCTGACAATAAGGCTGTTTTTAATGCTTACAAAACATTTGTAAGCTCATAATAGCTCATAAAAGATTATATCTTCTGAGATCTGAGTTTGACTCAAACTACTTTCCAGAGCACAGCTCATCTTGTGTTGTCCATTTTTGCTTGGTGCTACCCTCAGAAACTTTGCCTATCCCAGGAATAAATTTTGTGCTAAAGAACAAATAAATAAATAAATAAATAAATAATCCCCTGCATTTAGTGGCCACTGCTTCAACCTCTAAGGTGTTGGCAAGACTGAGAATCCTGTGAAAGATGGAAAGTAGTCACTGTATCAAACAATGGGCTTAGCCCTCTCTGAGTAATGTGGTATAGCAGTTAAAGATAATATGGAGCAACCATCATATCTTATGCCTTGATTTTGTCAGCATCTCATGGTTGCTGTAAGCTACACTGGCAATGTTATTGAATTGCATCGTTTTCCCTCTTAGTCCTTCTGCTTTTGCCTACTCATAGGCTTAACATATTAGAAAAAATGAAAATATTCTTTACAGTGTTTTTACTGGCTCTGAAAAGTTATCTTTCAGGACTGTTAACTGACATATTGAATTTGCCTCTTATAGTAATTGTTTAAATGTTATAGAAGCTTTAACATGTCATCTGTTAAACTTATTGGTGATGCAGCTGTTCAACGTGCAGTATGGGTAACATTTACATGATTTACTGGGTGACGTACAGTTTTTGATTCAATAGTAATGTATTTGATTCAATAGGTGATGCATCTAATTCAACTGGGAGTCCATGTAATTCAAAGGTGATGCATTTGATTCACTAGCTGATGTACCTGATTTAGAAGGTGATGGATCTAGTTCACTGAAAATGATTCCAATTCCCCCATGCAAGGTATTTACTTCAGTGTGTGATGAATGAGCTTTAATAATAATACATGTTTCTCCGATAGTGGATGTATTGACTTCAATTTATATCCCAAGCTTCCCAAAACTGGAGTGGGGTGGAGTGACATCTTGCAGCCACCATTTAGGTGAGGATTACCAGCAGTGTGAAACATTAGTCGCTAAAATAATGGGAGCAAATTATGTGGTAAAAGCTGTGCTTCCCAGATGAAATATTTTCACCAGATGTGATGTGGGGATACAAATGCCCTGTCACTGCTGTTATTGCTACCACAGTACATGACAAAAATCCCCAAATCCATTTACCTTTAGTGTCATTGCTGGGATTACATACTGAGTACTTATTTCCCCAGAGTTATGTGAGCTCTCAAATAGCAGCATCTGAACTAACGGCTCCACTTACCTCATTTTTGTGTGGGCTTTTATTTTGTTAGAGGTCGGCAAATATTTAGCTCTGGTGCAAATGGGGAAAAGGGGGTTGGTAAACAGCAGTATCACATGGGGTAAGGCATGTGGGAACTCAGGCCTGCATAGCATACTGCTAATCGTCATGTCTTCACTGGAATCATATCCTGGTAAAACTTAGGGAAGCTTCTGCTTCACAAGAATTGGTTCATTGTTTTTCAGCTGGTTATTGACTACACTAGAAGCACATTTCTGAATAGGACAGTCTCATTGTTCTGTCCCCCTTGGGCTCTACCTCCAAAATCAGTGGAAGAACCTTTGGGTGATGGTTGAGTTATTTTGCACATGCAGATTATATTTTCAGCTACAAATATGGAACCTTTGCTTGCACTCCTACTAAAATACCCCAACAAATCAAACCAAACAAACAAACAAAAAAAAAAAACCAAAAAAACCACCCCCACAAAAAACCCAAACAAAACCAAAACAAAACAAAAAACAAAACAAAAAACCAAATGAAACAAAAAACACCCATAAACAAACAAACAAACAAACCCCCCAAACCAACCAACCAATTAAAAAAAACCAAACCAAAACAAAACAACCAAAAAAGCAAACAACAACAACAACAACAAAACACCCAACCCCAAACCCCCAAAGAAGCTCTTGCTGGACTTATGTCTCTTATCTGTGCAGTGTCAAGCTCCAGAGTTGCAGATATTGCTTATTTTTTTGTACTGCAATAGCTCATAGAGAGGGAGTCCCATTTCAGGAGGCCTGGAATCAGTCATGAAAGAAGCTAAGTTTAGATGCAGGTTTGGTTGATGTGCACCCATGCACACATACAAACCTGAAAGATTTTCTGTGAAATCTCAGACCCCCCAGAAATCAAGTTCGTAGCCTAAAGCAACTCTCTTCTGCTTTCCAACCCTACTTTGTGGCTGCTTCTTCCTTATAACATTTCCCTACCCTTATCCCCAGTGAAGAACTTCTCCTCCTGCGGGGCAAAAGCAAGAGCTACAGTCTATCCAATATACATGCTTCCATTTTGTGCTCCACTTGATAGGGTTCCCATGTCTCATTCTTTGTGCCTTTTTTACAGCTCTTTGAGATGTATTAGTTTTCTTCTGTGGATGCAATTTTTCTTCTTGTACCTATGGCTGATATGTCTGCCTTTTAAAGCATACTAGGCAAATAAATGAACAATTCAGAGTCTCCAAATGCTAAAAATAATGTGCTAAATAGTAAAATAAGTATCTAATCTTAAAATAAATAAATAAATGAAAATTCTTTCATACTTTATTGCTCCAGGCTGTGTCTAGAGATGCACTGAAGCTGTTGCAGGCTTAAGCAGTCAGCTTTTTTCTATCCACTGAGTTTTCAGGATTGATATTCATGCACCTCCATTTGGTATCATATGTTCAGAGAGAATACATTAACACATTGGTATCTGATCTGGGGGAATACGGCTGTTTTCCCTCCTTTCATTCCTCTTGACATATTTCTTTCCCTTGCTTTCCTCCCTTCTCTCTAGTCATGGCAGTGACTGAAATGCAGATACCAATTGTATGAAATTTAACAAGAGCCAGTCCTGGAAACTGTAGGGCAACCCTGCGTGTATGGACAGCCTGGGAAATGAGATGCTGGAAAGCAGTGCCATGGAAAGGGACCTGGAGGTCCTGGTCACTGAAAAGCTGAATGTGAGTGAGCAGTGGCAGCCCTGGCAGCCAGGAGGGCCAGCCCTGTCCTGGGGTGCATCAGGCACAGCATTGCCAGCTGGGCAAAGGAGGGGATTGTCCTACTCTGCTCTGAGCTGGGGCAGCCTCACCTCGAGTGCTGGGGCAGTTTTGGATGCCACATATAAAACAATATTAAGGTGTTAGAGAACATCCAATGGAGGGCCATAAGGATGGTGAAGGGCCTTGAGGGGAAGATGTACGTGGAGTGGCTGAGGTCACTTGGTCTGCTCATCCTGGAGAAGAGGAGACTGAGAGGAGACCTCATGCAGTTTATGGCTTCATCACAATGGGAAGAGAAGAGAAGACACTGATCTCACAGGACCTGAAGGAACAACATAATGCTGTGTCAGAGGAGGTTTAGGTTGGATATTAGGAAAAGTTTCTTCATCCAGAGGGTGGTTGGCACCAGAACAGCTCCCCAGGGAAGCATTAGCCAGACAGAATTCAAGAAGTGTTTGGACAATGCTCTCAGGCACATGGTGTGACTGTTGTCCTTGAAGGGCCAGGAGCTGATGGTCCTTGTGGGTCCCTTGTAACTCAGAATATTTTAAGATTTTATGATTTGATGAGATCTATCTTTTCCATTTTGACATATGCAGTGACATCCATCTACTACACCTTAATGCCCAGTCAGTAAAATATGTATTCTCTGCTCAGAGAGTAAATGTATTAAATGTCCCTGTTTTAATGAATAAAATGAGGAGAAATAAGTCTTAAAAATTAAAAATTTACAGTGACGACAGTGTCAACTCTTACACAGAGTTCAAACTTTGGCAACTGCTCTGAAGACTACTTATCTGCAGTGACAAACACTGCTGAAATACTAGGTAAGAGCATCTCTTAAGTTCTTGCACTTGACACAAAATATATTGATACACCTTGTTTCATGTAACCCTTGGTAACTTAAGCAGATTTAGTTTCTTAGTGATGAGAAAGCAAAAAAAATTCAGTCTCAAGTGCCTGGAATTTTGAAATGACCTGGATGTTCTAGACAATTTAGAAGAAAAGGCCTGCAAATATTGCTTCAGTTAGAGTGTCTGCATATTACAGATATGTGTGTCTGTATATACAAAACAAAACCCACTATTCAATTTTCATGTCATCAGGTGTATTAAAATACAAGTCCTCCGGGCTTCACCCAGGTGCCCAGCCTGTCCGGGGGAAAACCCTCAGAGGATTGGTCCGCGGGGAGGATGTGGCGGGACCCGGATAGCTCCACCGTAAGGACGAGAGGGCTCCGAAGTGGCTTTATTCCTAGAGGCTTTATTTCAGGAGCGTCGCAGGAACAGGAGGGTGAAACGAGGAACACAAACTCTCCAGAAGGGAGCCAACTCCAGGAGCCCCGAGGAAAGGTGGGGCTGGGTATTAAGGGCAAAGGAGTAGGAGTGGTTAGGGTACAGAACAGCCAACGGGCAATGGGTAAAGGGGGGAGACAGAGTGGGGTGACATACAGAGAACTAATCGGGGTACAGAGGAGGAGTGGTATTCTAACAGGAGCCAATGGGGACAACAGAATAACTGAACTTTCTGGAACTGGGGAGTATGCTAAACATTGATGGACAGCTCTTCTGGGGTGGAGAGCAGCAGCTGATTTCTAAACTGTTGCTGCCTCCCAAGGGAGAGCAGGAACCCCTCCCACAATCAGGTACATACTCTGACCTCTGTGTGTTCTTTCCTGTCCAAAAGGATATTCATTTCCTATTTCAGCTTTAGGTGCTGTGAAGATCTCCATTAATATTAAAGGAAAAAAAGCAACAGTTCTTGTCTTGACATTTTCTGCAAATTTTTATTCTTTCTTTCTTGCTTTCTTGCTTTCTTTTTTTTTTTTCTTTTTTTTTTAAGCTTTACTTTATATCAAAGCATGTAGAAAGGAACACTGAGGACAAAATAGGCTACATGGCAAGGAACAGTCTGTCTGTCTACTCCTTCACAGACTGTAAGTGTTCAGCTGGTCTTCAAGGCCCAGGTTTCTGCAGTTAATACTATTTTATTTCCAGGTTTTTATTTCTTAGTTTTAATTATTTTATTTTAGTTCTTAGTTTTATTTCTTAGTTTTAATTATTATTTTTAAATTGTTATTATTTTTATATTTTTTGGTAACAATTGAAGCCTGGGTAAGAAATGGGAGAAAAGGCAAGTTGCCTTGGGGCCAGGAATGACTAGATATACAGGTAATTGTTTTGGCGACTTTTTAAAAACTTCTCCCAGGGGCTGAAAAACTGATCCCACCAGCAGGCAGATAACTGAATTAATTTGTCAAAGGCTTGATTGGTGCCTCCCAGAGTCTTTGCATCTTGTAGGGATTGGAAGGTGATACGCATTCCCTCTTCTCAGCACTGTGGTTAGTTGAACACTGCCATTTTTACAATTATAAACCCTGCCATGTTGCATAGAGGAACTGCAGCTGCTGCTTCTTGGGATACTGAGTAAAGCATGCTCCTGCAACGGCCCCCAGAGACCTGTGCACAGAACAGCTTATTGAAACATATGGGGTAAGGGAGGTATACTTCATCGACAAAGCACATTTGTCTAAATACAAGAAGAATGAAAAGACAGCACTTACCACTGGTGCATAATTTTAAATCTGGTGAAGTCTGGAATGGAGGAGACGAATGCTATTCTTGCCATGGTGTAATACATAAACACATAAAAACCCCCTTCTTCATTCATCCTTGATTTTTGAATACATTTGCCTCTTAAAATAAAGAAAACAGAAAGCAGTCAGCCTGCTCATATGAGCAAGCTGTGAGATAAAGCAGAGTATTTAAATAACTATTAACTCATTCTAGTTATGTCCTTTGCCACCATGTAGCAGAAGAACTACACAGAGCCCTCACAATGATGTGTAGAAGTTGCCCACAGAGTTTCTTATTTTTGAAACCTGCATTTTCTTTTGTTTTTCTGGGTCTTTCACTTAAGACTATGACAATTTTCATAGACATTAGAGGCTAAGATCTGTGAGGTTATCTGTGGAGATTATCGTCCCTATATGGGTGTGGAATCAAGGGACATACAGCATGGTAGTTTTAATAGGAGCCAGAGGTAGAACCTGCAAATAAATTCTGCTCTCTCACCCTTATTTGGGTCTTCAGCATCTATTATTCTGCCATTAAGTGAGAGCAAGTCCATGAGGTATTAGACAAGATCAGTGAAGATCAGCAGGTAAATCTTTCCTCTCTCATGTGGTGCATTCTGGTTTGGGAACAAAGAACATTTAGACTCATGGAAATTCTCCCTCTCACACTTTTTCCTCTAAGGTAAGGAAGAATTTTCATCTTTGGAAGAAGATGTTTTATGGTCACTGCTATTTTTGGGCATGTGTTTACCAAAGCTGCTTATTCTCTGGATTTGGCTAAGGCTCATTGCTCTGTTGTGGCTGATAAAGCCTGATTTTGTTAAATGCTGGTCTAGAACAGGTGAGAAGATGCAGTCTAAATCAACCTGAAACAATCTGTTTGAGTATGATCCTAAATTAAAGACTAAGAAAAAGTCTTATTTTCCTAGGTTTTTAGTTTTTAGCTTTTTTAGTTTCTCTGGTTCCATGCCTGATAACATAGACCTTCACACCTGGACTGAGATATATAATTTGTGGGGCTTATTGGAAATTCTGTGCTTTCACTGTTTGAGTGAGCGGATTCGAATTTCTTGGGACACAGGCTCAGTCAGGTCATAGAAGAAGGGCTTTGATCATATTTAAGTCAGAACAGTGTGAAATATCTCTCAGGTAAGGGGAGGCTAAATGGATGGCTCCATCCACAAGAACTGCAGGATTTTGTTCTGGGTGTCTTTCCCCATAGCTATCCTACCTTCTTGGAGAGGGAGAGTAAGGATATGAATACTTAAAAGGACTTGGAATCCTGTTAGACTTAACATATCCCTACCAGGTTCAAAAATTGCATAACAATAGGCCAAATTATATTTATCTCTGGTAGACAAATAGCCATTGTCGCAGTTGCACAGATCGTAGTCATACCTGAACTAAACACATTTTCACTCTCCTGCTCTTATCACTGCTGTATAAACTGTCATCTTCTTTAAACTTGCTGAGCAATTTGAATGGCAAAATAGTATAATTTCAATAGGAAAATTATCAACAATGGTCTAGGTATCAGGATAGCAAACATTCCATAAAACTAGCTCAACAAGCCAGCTGAGAATTTCTCTGGAGAATTTTCCCAGCTCTTGGCATAGGGGACATCTCAGGAGTATGGCCAGGAGGCAGGGAGGAAAGGTTTGTGAACTGAATCCTTGGGGCTATTGTTTGTTAAAACAGCCCCAAGGTTCCCCTTAATTGTGTTGTGGACTGAACTGGCTCCTAACCAGCTGCTGGGGTGTGAGAACTACAAATATGGTAGAGGTACTTTTCTTTCCTCTTCCTGCCAGCTGCAGAAAGCACAGTTCCACAGAGAAAACCTAGGTGCACGAGTGAGCCTCCCATCCCATTCTTGCAGTGGAGCTTTTGTGCTGTGTCGTGTTAGTGGATTCTAGCTCAGCCCTGGGATAGCTACCAACCAAACAAACCAAATATTTAATTTCCTTAACTGACATCCCTTGATAAGTGAGCGCACATATACATACATATATACACACAAAATTCTAATGTGGGTGTCCACATGTCCACTTTACACAGCAAAATAGGAATAAACAGTAGGAGAAATAAGACAACTTAATATTTTATAATTGATGTATGTCGGGATCTGTTAATTAAGTTTAAAAAAGAAACAAGTTATTTTCCACAGGCAAAGAGAGAAATCATACCAGACCTAGAATTTTCAACACTAGTCTCCCAGATAGTGTTTTATGACATCATCTTTTACTTCATTTTGGGGACCTATTTATGAAATCAATTTTGAGAAATTATTTTTTTCACAGGCTCTACATTTTGCAAGAGAATAAACCTAGACCAACACTAGGATATTTTACGGGGATACCTGTGTGGCATGCTTTAAAAAAAAACTTGTCTCCCCAATAGCATGTCCACTTCACTGTTAACCTTTGTGGGAGGATATATAGCGTAAAAACAAATCCATTCAGCAGAAAGCCTACCAGTGTGTTTTGCTGCATATGCAGATACCACTCAGTCAGAATTTCAACCATGCTATAGGATGGAATGTCACACCAGAAGGGCCAGTTTCACCATCTGCACAACTCGACAATCAGAACAGAATGATTGCTCAGTTTTCTAAAATCCTCTCTGTCCTGCATCAATTGCCATCTTGCCATGAAAAATAATCTGTATCTAACAGTTATGCCTTAGCTCAACCAAGAATGGGGGACCAAAAAGGGAAATTTGATATATGCAAACCTGGGGCACCAGACACCATATACAGACAGCACTAAGCACACTAGCCTGAAAAGAAGAGTGTCGTGGGCCATTACATCTGAGGACCATGTCAGAGAGCAGAACTTCAAATTACCAGGCTTAACAGAGGTTAATACAGAATGATAGTAGAATCATAGAAACATTGAGGCTGGAAAGGCTCCTAAAATAATTGAGTCCAGCCATTGACCTAGCACTGCCAAGTCCACCACTAAACCATGTCCCTAAGTTATATGTCTGGGTCTTTTAAATACCTTCAGGCATGATGATTCAACCACTTTGCTGGGCAACTTCTGCCATTGCTTGGGAACCCTTTTTGTAAAGAAATTTTTCCTAATATCTACTCTAAAAGTCCCCTTCAAGCTGAGAATTTTCCTTGTTACTTGTGAGAAGATATCAATCCCCACTTTGCTATAGCCTCTTTTCAGGTAGCCGTAGAGAGCACTAAGATCTCCTTTTACATTCTGTCCTTTATTTTGTTTTGCTTTTTTCTATGGGTTTGACTGAAAAGACTTCAGTATGAGGAAAATAAGAAAAATACACAGGGACTGTTTTGATTTGCTAAATTTTCTGACCACTTAAGGTAATCTTGCCTGAACACATCCTAAGACAAACCTGCCTAAAGTTTGTCTCACTGCAAGTTCCCTGTAAACTCCTGCCTACCTCCACTTTGACCCAGCAGAGGCCCTGCTGTTTATTCTACACCCTAACAGAGCTGGAGAAAGATTATGAAAAAGGGAATCTATCCAGGAACAAAATTGCAATTTTTTTTTTGAGAGGTAAATAAAAAGTCAAGCCCATTTGACAATGGGAAATGGGATTCAAAGCAAAAATAGAAGCCCATATTTTGTCAGATATCTGTGTTTTTTTTTTTTTCTGGTGAGAGGTTTTCACTAGAGTTATAACCCCTTTTGGTGGGGTTACATCACCATTTGATCTAAACCCCCACAGTAAGACTACATCTGCTACTAAGCTATGTTGTAAATGTCTTTAATTTTTATATTTCATCTGAAGGGAGTTGTTAAAGTAGGTTTACAGGGTGCTGGATCTCTGAATAAAAGACATCAGGACTGAAGCAAAACTCTGCATGACACTTAATTTTCACTCTAATAAGCCCTCCTAAAACATTACAAGATTTTGGCTTTCCCTGAACTTGCTTTCTCTTCCTGCATGATTAGGTTTTTTTAAAATTTTTTTCTCTCTCCTTTTTTAAGGACACATTTGAGGAGAATGGTTTTATTTTTTGCCCAGATGACACCACTTCTCTTTTCACCCTAAGCCATATGTTCTCCTCTCTCTGAGCAAATCTCTCTGAAGTTCTTTTTCAAAGCCATTGCTTTTATTTAGTTTTTGTTGGGCTTATTTATTTATTTATTTATTTTTAACTGTTCTTCTGGACTCCCTGGGGCCTTTAGTTTGACTTTTGTCCTTAAAGGTGGGAAGGGATCGTCCAATATGTCTGTGCTCAGATTTTACGTTCCTTTGGATGTGTTCTCCAATAAATGAAAATGTTATTTGCTGGCTGAACATAACGAAGTGTGGGACCCTTCTTGATCACTTGGAAGGGTCATTGTAGAAGAAATATGAAGTAGTATCTTTCCCAGTCCAAAGGACTTTCATTGACTTTTTTTGTCCTTTATAACAGACAAGAGAGAAAATGAGGAGTCCAGGCTTTTGGCATGACCACTCAGATCTGAGAATATTTCCACACAGCCATCGAACCCGGCTGGTTTGGTTTTCATTTGAGGGTCTTGTTTTCATTTTGGAGAACAAAACAAATTATTATGGATTGTGGACCTAGATCATACAGCAGATAAATGCAAAAAAAAAGAGAAAATTCTGCCTTACTAAAGAAAAGAAAAAGAAGGAATACTATCAATATTTGGAACCCAACTAATAGAACATGGAAAACCAAGCACTCTATCTGCAATGTGATAGTCATCTGAAGAAAGAATGATATTGTCTAAATGTAGGGAGATTTTGCAGAAGTTACAATGAAGGGAATTACATGTTTGCCTCCCTTTGGAGAAGTGGGTTTGAAAAGAATTCATGTAAGAACAACATGAGTCGTGTTCAACAGGCAGGCCCGAACCCAGAATTTGGTGTTGTAATTCAAGATAGAGCTCCTGGATTACTTGATGCATAGAAAATCCCATCTAGATGTGATAAGAAATATTTTTCTCTTTTTTAAACCAAGAAACTGTAACAAGGTTCCTAAAGTAATATCATCATCACTATTATTATTATTACAACACAAAGGTATTGAAACCAAGCACTCAAAAGTCAGTAAATTTCCTAAACAGTTTTTTTCTGCAAGGTTTATACTACCATATTGTGTATCTATTTTTGATTCGCAATTTCATTGTGAAACATATATTTTAATGGATTATATCTGTCATTAGTGCGCACCATAAATACAATAGTAATCATCAGATTCATAGCTAGCACTCATGCCGAGCTGTACATAATCACAATTCTCTACAAACATACTTGCCATGTGCTCAGAGTTCTAGTGGTAATTCCTGAATTAAGAACAGAGAGATCAGACTTGTGTAACACTCAGAACCATCTGTGCTCTTGGGGCTCCAGAGTGCAGACAAATGCCTGAATAGCTACTCCAAAGTACTTCTTGTCTGGACTATTTTCCTATGCCAGTATATTTATACTTTCATTAAAATCAGCAAGAATATCTGAAGCCTAATGTGTGCACCAGTCCCTAAAAATTCAGGGGCTTACTGCCCATTTCTCAGTAAATAAAGTCTGTAGAGATACAACATTAATTTTATTTCTAGCATAGATATAATCTACTTAGATTCAAGCTATTCTCTTTCATGCTGTCCTTTTAATGTGTTTGGATATACACCCTTCCCCTGCTTCAGAAAACTTCTGAAAACCCACCTTTCTGTGAGGCATGCCAGGTGCTGGACTACTCCCGCTCTGTGGGTGTTCTTCCTTAAATTATTTTGTTTGTAATGAGTCGTGCCTTCAGGGCCCTATCTCGCATTCCTTGCACACCCAACATTCACTGTAGTTGATGGAGGTACAAAAGGCAGGCCTATATATTATGCTGGGATCCACTGAGCTTTCTCCTAAATTTGCCTCCTGTGTGGGCTCTGCTCTCTTTTCCAAGTGTGGTGCAGCTTCTCTTCCTGAGTTCAGCACCTTCTTTCTTCTCACTCCCTCCCCATTCCCCCCACCCTCTCCATTTTTTTTGGGTGGCATCTAAGATCTTGTATGTGCTACTATCATGGACACATCTGCTTCCTGAAAACAGTAGGCACTAATGTTTGTTTCTCCAACAACCTATACACTGCTATCCAAGATGCTGAAAAACTCTTATTCCATCCACTTATCACCTGAAAAAAATGACTGCTTCAATGTTTGTGGTGCATGTAATATGTTATAGTCTTAGCGATTCTTTCATATCTATTCTTGTTAAAAACAGACTTAGGAAAGTTAATTAGGGGTAATTTGCATTCAAGCTATTCATTATTTACTTAGCTTTGAACTGCAAACTTTAGGAATGCCATTTGTTCATTAAAATTTCCAATCTTTGCCCACTTTCCCTTTGATAGCATAGTGGTTAAAGAAAGCTGTGCTTAGCTGCTGACTAACTATTCTCTGCACACTTCAGAGATGGCTGGAGGCCATTATTTCAGCATTAGAAAACAGTTAATATTGAATGGCATGAAGTTAAATTTGTGTTCATTTACTTATTATATTGAAAATCAGATGCTCATTCTGTATAAATTTCTCAGCACTACCCTCAGCCAGATTTGTAAACTCTGAAAAAAATAGGCTAAATAATAATGAGAAGGTGAGGAGTTTTGAGAGAGGGTAAAAAAGAGGAATGAAACAGATCTGTGAAAAAGATATGTTTGTTTTCCCTCTCCCCCTGACATGTCTTAATTCTCACAGTTACTACCCTTGCTGGCTGCTTTTAATAGTGTAAAGGGAAAGTAACTGCCTTTTACTGTTAACCACTAATCTGAACGATTACACATCTGTAATTCCTCAGAAGCTCCTGCTGTGTACTGCTAACAGATATACTGTAAGTTGGAAAAAGATGTAATAACATTTGTCTTGAAAACAGCAAAAAAGGATCCATTTCTTAGTCACTCAATGGGGATTGTTTCTCAAGTACCTCTTTAGTAACTTGGCTATGCCTGTCTAAGATGCAGGAATGATCCCTCCAAAGCAAGAACCACATAGGTTAGAAATATAACCTCTGCAGAGGGCTGCAAGGCTGGCCAGATGCTGCTGTGCTGTGTGGGCTGGGACAAATAATCTGGAACAAGTTTGGACAGTTAGCGCTTACTCAGGGATTGCTATTTGACAATGCTTCTGATTTTTCTTCTTACAATGCAACTTAAAAATGATTAGATCTTCTAACACTCCCTCCCCCTTCCCTCCATCTCTTGAACTAATGAGCAAATAAAGAAAGAAAATTAAAGAATAAAAAATGTAAGCACTGATAGGGTGAGATCAATAAAGTGTGGATTGCTAGCACTTGAGTAAGCTTGACTAATCTTCTGCATATTGCATGTTGAGTTAACTTGCAAGAGAAATATGTTCCCTCTTATTGTCCTGTGTCTCATTGTGGGAAAGGAAGCAGGGACTACAAATTAAAATACCCTTGATTTAGGTTCTGTAGGGAGCGCCCAGGAGTTCTTCCTTTACATGCTAGGAATTGAACTCTCTACACCCTTACAATGTAATGAGAATATTTGATTATTGCTTTCAGCCTGTGACTTCTTTTGTGCTATTCCCCCCCACCTCCAACAAGAAGTTTGCTAAAGATGCTCCTCTGAGTAGCATCAGCACAAGACTCCACTGTTTCAGACTCACTGCTACAGGGCAGAAGGTGAAAGGCGTCTGAATAGTAACCCAGGTAATACTATACAACATGCTAACATAAGACTTATGGGGAATTCCTGAGCTGCAATATACTGTGCTGAGGATTATTTACTGGGTAGATACAGGGCTAAGAAGAGCTCAGACAGATGTGGGCAACTAATGAAAAAGAACTATGTTTATCGACGTATTTGCATTGCATGAGTTTTACACAAATAATGAGAAGTCTCTGAGTCACCAGTCCAGAGAAAATACTACTCTTAGGATGGCTTCTTTTCTTCCACCATCAAAAATTTTACTTGGGCTAATGCTGGTGATCATCAATTTCCCCAAATCACAGAATAAGGGAAGAAGGTTGGAGGTCTCTTCAGTCCCAGGGGAACCTATAAGAGAAGTTAGAGGAAGAATGAAAAGAAAAATGCTTGACAGGTTATTAATTTTGTGTACAGACAGCAAATTTGTATAGAATTTGACTACCAGAGTGACAATGGATCTAAGTTTGTGATAGACCAGGCCTACAGCTGAAAGCAAATAAAGTTTAGGGCTCTCAGGAACAACCTATTTAGTATACATGTAGAGTTTCAGTTCTCATTGTAACACATACAGAGATAGAAGTGACCTCTTCTTCTGAAGAGTATGTCTTCAGGTATGACAGTGAAGGAAGTGAGAAATAGTGCAGACTTCAGTGTAATTACTCAGATGGGAACCCATGTTTACAACTCCACTTGCAAGGATCAAATTAGTAAGTTGGATTTTTGCATCTGCAGATGAAGGAATTGTAGATTTGCACTATATATATAGTACTGATAGTCAGTTATGAAATAAGCTGCAATTTTTCCTTCTTTCTGAAAGGAGAAATGTATGCTTGAAAAAAGAAAACTCATTCAAACCCTACATGCAAGACAATTTTCAGCAAATAGTGTCTACTTATACTTTATTTCTAAGCTCTCTCATGTCCAAAATCACCACTTTGTCACAAAGGGGAACTGTAAAGGGCAGCTGAAGAAATTAAAAAATCTGTGTGCTGGATCTGCTTCCGTTTGCATAAGAATAGGCTACATTTTAATCTCCTGAGCTTCCAGAGGAAATACTCTTGAGAGTCAAAAGAGTATTTTAATTACCTCAGAGATTCACAAGAAATTAGGCTTCACTGATGCCTAGGATTGGTTAAATTAATAGGGAATATGCTTCAGTCAGAATATTTGACAGTTATGCAGTGAATTTCTGGTGCCAGTGCATTTCCAATGGCTTCAGTAGGGTCAAGATTTAGCTCATGTTAGCTGTGAACCAAAGATCATGATTGAATGTGTTGATTCAGGCTACTGTTAGTGTCCTAGAAGAAGACAGCATACTGAGGTCAATTCCATCTGCTAATGTATATGGAGCTACAACTCTCAAACAGTTCAATGGAAACAATATAAAATGCTGAATATAGTAATATTTGATTGAGGGCTGGGATTTATTTTCTTTAATTCTTTTTGGGTTATGGTGTTTGGTTTGGTTTGAAGATTTTTTTTGCTTTTTTTTTTTTTTTGTGTGTGTGTGTTATGGGTTTTTATTATTATTATTTAAAAATTGTTTAAAACCAATTTTTAATGTCCTGGGAAATATAATTAATATAATGTTCAGTAGGAAGACCTTGGTAATAGATAAAAAGAAAAGGCCATGTAAAAGCCTGAGAAATACAGAAATTCTGATCTCTGAGTACAGAACATACCCAGTTCTATGAAACAAGTTTTCTATGGATTTACACTGATATAATGTGACCCAAAGTGTAACCATTTGTTTTATCATAAGCCTAAAACCAGATCACTTTGCTTTGACACCTAGTTTTGGCTGCAACTGCGCATGCATGTACCCACATACATACACTCACATTCTCTTCAACAGCCTTATAGCCATGCCACAGATCAGTATGGTCTCTCTTGGATAAGCTGTGTTAAATTAAAATTAAACATCACCAAGCTTTGTGCTCAGCCTCCCCCTGTGAATGTTCTGCTGTGGGTGTGCAGGGGGTTAATATCACAAATGTTCCACAGGAGGTTAGTAGGATTCAGATTCAGCTAACATTTATTTTGCCAGCTCCTGTTCACTTTCATCTCTGCTTATGAACACTATTATCTTGTTTGTAATAATATATATAGATCGTTGCAGCTGCGCTCTGCAAAATTCATCCATGTTTTGAACTTTGCAAAAAAAATTTTTAAAAAATTCTTCAAGTGTTTTAGCATTACTGATCCACCTTTCCGGCCTTGTCTCTCATTTAAATTGTAAGCAAAACCAAAACTTTCATTAAAAGTGGCCTATCATGTTTCTGATGTAACCCTATAACCAGTGAGGTTTTTGTCTTTTTGCTCAAGAATAATTGCCAGCTTTCCTTTTTTTTTTTTTTTTTAAGAGGAGTTAGTTACTTCAGCTCCTCTGCTTTGTTTGTCCCTATTGTTAATTTTCTGTTGCAGGCATTACCTTTGACACGTGTATTACATGTGCAGCAGGTCATTACACTGTGCCTGAATTGTTCTGTCACTTGCTCAGTAGATTGCTAGCAATAATACTGGTAACTATACTCTTACATAGCACTTTTCGTATCTTGCAAGCATACAGCTCCCTGTCCTGGAATCAGTGGTGCCAATAATTGATTAACACTGGAAGGGCTATCAGCGTATTTGACACATTGTTTCACAAACTTACAGGAGCATGCTAAGTGGCATGGTTTTCCATAGGCATGATGTAAACTCAGTAATATTTGTACTTTAAAATCCAAACAGCCTAAAGAAGGAAATGTGTCTTTTTAAACAATCTGTACAGTATAGATACATTGAAAAGTAAATGGAAGACTGCAAAGATTACTTGAATTTACACCAAAATTTTGAGCAGAAAAGCCTCTTCTCATATGTTTTCTATGGTCTGATCCTATGGCTTCTCCCTAGAAAGGCACACAAAGCAAACTCTTAGCTCTGAGTTCTTAATGTTTACCTATCTCCCTATTACTATAGTACAACTTACAATGGAACTATTATGCCAGAAATTGAATGGTGTGGTATAATAATTGCCTTCTTTACCAGTTTCACAGTCTTCCTCCTCTTCAAGAAACAGAACTCATTGAATGACTAGGTCATAACTCTATTCTGCTTTTCTCATTTTGAGACAGAAAAAGGCAGACTAATGTTCAAAGCCCCTACCCTGGGCTTTCAAAAAGGCAGACCATGAAAGGAAAAATAGAAAAGGAAACAAAAAGGAAATGAAATGGAGATTTAAGTGGTTAGGCCTTGTGCTCAGCAGTCCTCAAGATCAAACTCACTCCTCTCCATGCAGCAGCTGGTATCAATGATCTTGCATTGTTCAAACAAGTTCCAGCATTTAGGGAGCTGGGATGCTGCCTTCTACTGCACTTCTGCAAAGGCTGCCTCTCTGGTTGCAACAGAAGTGTGCCTTCCAGAAACAGCTTTGCATTACTTTGACAAAGCCAGGTATCACCTGTCCTCAATGTTTAAAAAAAGGTAGTAAAATGAGAGTAATCTCTCTTAGTCCTCTGCTGCTATCACTCTCCTTTTATATTTCATTTGGAGCACAACATGAACAAAGAAGGAGTGTTAGATGTGCACACTGTAATGAAAATCCATGACTTGGCCATGCATTCATAATTATTTTATAAATAAATGGCTTCTGGAGAGCCACATCTGTCTCTTCCAACAGAGTGTATGTCTTTCATTAATGTATTACAGGCTGAATGAAGCCAGCCTGAGTGCTTTGCTTGCATCTTCCTCTTCCTCTCCATCATTGTTCATGGATAGGTTTTTGTGGTTTGGAGAAAGCTGCATGCCCCACACGTCTGTGCAGGACTGATGGCTCATCAATAACATTAGCCAGCATTATGGGCTGCATTGGTGTAGAACAGAATCAATATGGCCAAGTAAAAAGTCTAATCAGTTGACATGACCATCTTCAGCAGAGCTTATATTACAAGAAATGAGTTTTCTTAAGGAATCAGCATCAGCACTGGTTATTCACCCCACACCAAGAACACTTGACAAAGATTTATTCTTTCTTGTTTTGTTAGCACTGCCATTACTTAAGCTGGTAATAGTGAAATAATAATTCAGATGAATATTAAAATAACCAATAAAGACTGGACTCTGAAAACACTGCACACATTTTCCTTAGAAGATGAAAAGAGTCTTTATAGGGTATTTTGCAATGTGGAAGAGAAGCTATCTCACTAGGAAATAAGATTAGTTTAAGGACTTGGGCAAAAGGATTCATGCTCTTTGTCTCTCTGTGTTGCATTTGGTTTTCTCACCCTCTTTTTTTTTTTTTCTTTTTTTTTTTTTTTCTTTTTTTTTTTTTTTTTCCTGAAGGGACAGAGGCAGCTCTCACTTTTACTTGTACAAATTGAAGTCGCTTAACTGAAAATAGGTTTTTTCCAGGTTTCTATCAGCATAAGTGAAAACAGAATTTGGCAGTCATGCCTATGGCAATGTACATATTTTAAAACAAGTTTCTCACTGATGCATAGCTTCATCTACATGGTAATTTTGGAGCTGTTTTACAATCAACTCCCTTTCTCTTCCTGCTCACCCCTCTGCATGCAGATTCACCCATAACATGAGACCAACAGGGGTGCAGTTATAAGATATTTCACTTTTATGAACTCTGCTGATCATCTGTTCTCATTTGTCCAGTCATCTGAGGGAAACCCTGTTCAATCATGTGAAGGTAAAGCATTAGTGAAATCATTAGTGCAGCATGGTCAAGTTAATAGGCCCATGCCTCAGCCCTTTTTTTGGAGGCAACCTCCTGCCTACATCAGAGATACTTCAGCCGTGTTATTTCCTAACAGGTAAAAGAAAGTAATTGCATGTTGGAGACAAATAGATTGTTTGTGAATGGGCAAATGGACATGTTAACTACTCCCATCTCACTTTGTTAGAATGAAATAGCTAAGGAATTCTCATTAAAAAAAATAAATCTTGAAACAGGTTAAGTGCCTGTTTAAATTAAATACATAATCAGAAGAAGTTAAAGGACCAATGGCATAGAGGCCTTTGCAGACTGGACTTGAGGACAGGAACAGAAAATTTGCTTAAGGCTTTTCTGCCACTGCCAGCAAAGTCTCTACGCTCATTGACCGGTCTGTGGTATTTATATGGGTCAGTTTGGTGTGACAAATCTGATTACCTTCAGGGCTGTGGTACACCTTCACTCTCAGGGTTACCAGTCCACGCAATACTGTCACTAGCAGTGAGCAGCCACGCCGTGAAATTTCATCTCATTTCATCCCTCTGAGGCACATATGGAGACATACATACTCTACTGATTTCATCACAGGGGGCACATTGTTCTGGGTTTTTAATATTAGAATAGTAACTATGGGTTTCAGTCAAAATGGAGACCTACAGCAATGAGCACAGACAAGAAAAGTTCTTCATCCCCAGGAGACAGTGTCAAGTGCACATCCATACTGAAGTAGTTTCTCAGTTGCAGAATTCACTCCCAAGTTCCCAGTTATGTTGACTGACAAAAATAAGACCCAACAAAAAAAAACAATGTGGAAAAACTTAGCCCAGGATCTGTGTGTTTTGTGATTGTCTTTTTTGTTGCAGCATGAAGAAAATGAAGGGGCTTTTAACCTAATTTTGATTCTGAACATAAAGTTATAAAATTAGTGAGGGCTTTCTCTTTTTTTTTCTTTTTTTTTCTTGTTTTTTTTCTTTTTTTTTTCTTTTTTTTTCTTTTTTTTTTTTTTTTTTTTTTTTTGTGGGAATTCTGCTGTGGAATATTAATACCATTATATTAATTTAAATGGTTTATTAAAGTAAAAAAAAAAAAAAAAAGCAGTCTTTTTTTTTAAGATTCCACCATTTATAGCAATTCAAGGGAATATTCTACTCTCAGAGCCCCAGGATCTTGATATAAAACATCCTCATTTGTGTTAATGGAAACTTTGCCTCTTTGAATTCATGAGGACTGAAAAGTTTCACCAGGCACATAGGCTCTGTATAAATAAGCAGCACACAGCAAACATACTCTCTTAAAAGGATTATCACTTTGACAGCTATTCAGTTGAGGTAGTTTTTTCTGTCCCCTGGAATTCCCAGCTTGCTCTCTTAACTGCACAGAAGGTAAATCTGTATAATACTTCACAGCTGTCTTTACTGGGACCTGACACTGAGCTTACTGGATGTGCTTTCCTGGTACAAAGCACCTTGTCAAGTTTCCTGCTCTGGATGCAGTGAACGCAGCTGATGAGCTGTCTTATTAAAAGTTATAAGAAAAGGATGTTCACTCCATTGCTTTCTGAACTCCTGGATACACACAGTGAAGCTGCTGAGCCAGTAAGTCCCTCAGAGTCATTCGTTCATAGAGCAGCTGCATTATAACATTTAATATCACATTGCTCCCATGGTGGTCACCATCCGATTTTAATTTTATATTTTGTCTTGTTTTGTTTGTGCTGGCATTTTTTGTTCTGATAGCCTTATAATGAGGTTCCCGCATCACAGCAGACCAACTTGAGCCTCACTGTCCTGCTGGCACTAAGCACACTGACAAGCCTCCCAAGAGGTTTAACCTTGGACTCTGCCATCCTTCTGCCTGTAGGGATGGGATCAGGACCAGGATCCAGACCTCCCTGCACCCTGCCTACTTCAAAAGGAAAGGGTAGGTCAGTACCATGCTTGATTGGGAAGCCAATCCCTGAGAGCCAGAGAGAGGATAACACACAAGGGGCTGCACACAAGAGGGTTGATGAGACACAGGTGGTCAAGGACATCAGAGGTGTCCAAGGAAAGCTGAAATGTCAGTCTATTACATTCCTGCCCAGGTTCCTGTTGAGGGTGAACTTGGGAGAAGGGGAACAGGGACAGAGCTACAGCAAAGAGAAGCTAAGAGAGAGATAAGGGCCATAAGCAGGACTGAGAGAGAGTGCAGCTGCTGAGCAAATCTGGGCTGGAAAAAACAAAAAAGTTCTTTTTGGAGAAGATGATACAACAGGTGCTGCATTCATGGTTCAATGGGCTAGCCTCAGTAATACCATGTATGGAGCATACACCCATCAGTAAAAGAATAAGCTATCTTATCAAGTGATTCAGGTAAAAGTTGAAAACATTTTTTCCTCCACCACCTGCTTTGGAAAACTGCTGGCACTCGGACTGGAAGAACACAGTTAAGAGATGCAGTAAAAATTGACAAATCTTCATATGGGAAGCTGAAAATGCATTACAATTTCAATAAAACTATAAATTTAAAACCCCTAAATTAAATAAATCTTGCACAATTATAGATTAAAATATATTTGGCTTTAATGACTTAGCATATACAGGCCTTGATTCATGCTGAGACTATGTGGCTTGCATAGGGATGCAATAGTAAACAAGTTGCCTGATGCTATAATGCCATGTAGCAGTGACAAGGGAAGGTGGACCTGCATTTTGTTGATTTTCAGGTTGGTGGTTAAAACGCCTTCATGGGATCCGCTCTCCATCCAAACCTGTGGCCATATAGATTCAGTAACAGCTAGCAGTGTCAATAATGGACTCAATAATGAGTAGAAAAGAAACCAAACCCAATAACAACAAAACCTCTGGGGAAGCATTAGCAGCAATAGTTGTCAGCCAATGTTGGAAAGCTGCCAGTCTTCCCTGATGACAGCCTGTCAGCCACAAGCTGTAGTAGGATGCTAGGCTGGGTGAGCTAGCAGTTGGGAAACCTTGAAAGGGTCATGCTTGGTGGATGACAATGTGCTACTCCACCAGAGCTCAGCTGAGCTGGATTTGGTGGCTCAGACCTACCCAGAAAGCTGTGGGATTTGGAGGGAGGTGGTGGTAGAAAAGGCATGTGTCCCTCATTCCTCTGCCCCCTGCTTGCCCCAGCTCATGGCAGTGGGTCTTGGGTGTGAGTGCTGACCTCTGCTTTTGGATGATAAGCAGGGATCACAACATTTTCAATAGCTAGTCACGATAGCCTAAGGAGCTATCAATTCCTTCTTGAGAAAAGTAGGAACCAGTTGAATGACTCTGATGTGGCTGGCCCCAGATGACCACTGTGCTGAAATGATGGTGCCCAGTACTTCCCAGGCTTTCTGGATCTGTGGATGGTTGCCCAAGCCCTAACTACAACTGAGCAAGTAGCTTCACCACATTGCCCCTCAGAAGAGGAAGCTGAGCCTTAACACAGAAACAAAACAACACAAACCAACCAACCAATCAACCAACAAAAAATCTCGGACAAACAAACAAATAAAAACTCCAAAAACAAACCCCAAACAAAACAAAACAAAACAAAAAAAAACCCAGAAAATCATTTTTATTGCCAAAGTCATTCGAGGCATGGTTTCCATCAGGCAAATACCTCTATGAGAACTCAAAGTCTATTTTCTCCAAGGTGTAAGTCCTATATTGGAGAGTAGCATAAAGGAAGGTTGTTCCCCTCCCTGTAGCCATTCCCAGGGTAAAATCTCTCTTTCTTGTCCTGTCCCCTACTACTCATACCTACCATCTTGGAGTTTCTAGCTTTTTCCTAAATTTGGTTGAAATAAGTGTATCCATTTATACTACTGGGGAGAAGAAATGCACCCAGACAGATCCAGATGTATGCAGTCAGATGGCATAACACTCATTTCCTTATGAGACTAGGTTAGAAATAAAATAGTGGTCTACTTTTTCAGGTCTTCCTGTTCTCAGTTTCTCCTACTTTTGAAAGTTATGGTAGCTTAAAATAATCTCTATGCAGTATCTAGAAATTTTCATGTTATGTTTTTATTGGATGATTTTTCTAAAAGATCTCCTGATTTAAAATTTAACATGTGAATATGATCTTTTTTTTCTCCTCCAACAAATTTCTTCTAGAAGGTCTGAAGCTGATTATATTTGGATTTTGATTACTTAGTGCCAGACTAAAGCTGTTTCACAAGTCAGCACTGATGTGTTACTTTGAATTGAGGTGAGAAGTTTTCTCATTTTATGTTTAACAGAAAGAGCCGTTCTAGAGTACAGGAGTTCAGTGTGTACAAAAATTCCTCCTGAGAACTTGTCTTAACATGATACATGAATGTATTTTGCAAGCTCTTTAGTCATGCATTATTTTTGTTTTATTAGACATAGTTGACCCTTTGATCTCAGTGAATTAATTCTTTTACTATCTAGAGTCTGTGAGTCTCTCTTGTGCTTGTTGACACTGTTTTCTTGTGACCTGGCATTTTTAATCATGCAAATTCGTGCTATAACTTATTCATTTCAAATATGTTCATAAAATTGGCATCCTTGACATCCTCTTTGTGACTTAACAGCTTTCTCTGACTTTTCTCTATGGCTTAGCTCTTGGAGCTTGCCATAGTGTAACAAAAGGTTCATCTGCATTGTTGCAATTTACGGTCTTTTAGAAGTGTCTGCTTTGGGGTCTTAGACATTGCAAGAAGAAAAAAAAAAAAAATTGTGACGCTTTTTCTGGGGTGTGGCCGGCTTAAGAGCTTAAGGAAAACATCAAGTTTTCAGAATAGAATTAAGTGAATTTGTAGAGAAACTTGAAACACTATACACTTCCTGTCCTGAATTCTGAATTCTTGTAAGCTAATATGCAATGCATATATACAATAATGAAATTCTCCAGTTGCAGTTTACAATTAATTCATGTAACATTTATCACTGGAATCAGCGGACATTGAATGCTGTAGCACATCAAGGGTTTGACCATTGTTATTTTGAACTGAATTACAAGACCAGGGCTAGGATACCGAGTACAGTTTCCTATCAGCTCCAGGCATGTCAAACTGATTAGAGCCTTTCTTCACCAGGCTGGGTTGAACACACCCAGGCCAAAATGGAGCTCAATAAGTGTAAAGTTATGTGAATGGATGCCAGAGGCCATGGGAACCGTATGGAAAATTTTATACAGCAACTGCAACGTTTTATATCATGCAAAATAACAGGGCAGCTAGAAAATATTTTTTTAAAATACAAATTTCAATCTTTGTCTTTTCTCAAGTCAAGGAACATAAATCAGACAACCTGCAATATCAAATGTCTGATTTCAAGCCTCTGAGTACCTTTTCCAAATCATTGGAGTATCAAGGTATGTTGTTAATAATATTCATCCCCAGTGAGAGAGTATCTATCTGAAGTATATTCCACTGCATGACAGCTCCTATGAAACACTTAGGACAGGACTTCTAGAGGAGTAGTCTTTGTGGAATTCCTTTGCCCTAGATATCTTAATTCTACAATTTCACAAAACTATAGTGCGGTGAAATTCTGCAATAATTCTGCTACAGAGGATTAAAACATATGGGACAAATTAAATCAAATGTTCTAACCAAGAAAACTTTCAGTGATCTTAAAATGTATTATTAAAAAGGGTAAAGACAGGAAGGAGAGAGAGCTGCATAAAATACCATCTTGGAAAGAAGGAGAAAAAGATCTCATATAGTAAGGATACTTTTACTGACCCAAGGAAGAGCTGATAAGGAGCAGAAATTACCCTCAGATATGGTAAAAGTGTAGATATTTCTTTTAGACATGAGAAAATGAGTTGGCAAGATGAACACATTTAGTGTGCACTGTGGTACAGATGGGAACACCAAAGGGTCTTGAACTTATCCTTGTAACAGTCTGGTTACTTAGTTAAACACCACTGGATATTGATAAAATAAGACAAAAAGGAAGTCCAACTCCTGCTTTTGCAGATAACCATATTTTAAATCTCCTCATAAACTGATTCTCTATCATCTAGCTAGTTCTCATTTTGGCCTTTTCTGCTGATATTGCAGTGCTGGAACAGAATGTCTGTGCTCCAGCACTTAAACTTGTTTCCACTTTGCAGCATAACATTATATATAACTATTTGCTCTGGTTAGCATACATAGTTCTTCTTTTTCTCTAGTGTTTACACCCTGCTCCATTATCACATATTTCTAAAGCACAATCATTCCTCTCTTTCAGCTCTCATTTATTTGGATATGGAAAGCAAGTTCTCTTAAGTTACCATTATAAAAGTGCCTATTTTGTTCTTTTCAAGCACACACAGACTTTCTTTGAATTTTTCTTTTTTGTCCAGGGACAACTGAACTATATGCAGTGCTCTAACTGAGTTTGGGGAGGTAGTCCTGGTGCTGTCCAGATTCTCAGAAAAATGACTTCTCTGATAAATTCTGGAATCACATTTAATCAAGAAAGCCTCTGCACTTCATCAGAAAGAATCTTCATGTTGTTTTTTGGTCTCACTTCATTTATCCAGTGAAAGTGGATTTTGCTATTTGCTTTAATTTTGCAAAGCTCGAGTCAATTTGACTTCTGGCAAGTTCCTAAGACTTCTAAAACAGACTTCTGTTCCTTGTAAATTCCTTTTAGGCTTTTTTTCTTATTACTAGCATTGGTTTTGACACATACTGGTAGGTGATATTTTCTCTAGCTACTGCTACAGTCTTTAGGAATGGAACTGAAAATGGTGATCTAGACCCTACAAAAGTAGCATGCTGCTTTCAAGAACTTGCCTTGAGAAAGCAATCCCAAGCAGTTCAGGAAATATCAAAAGGGGCATTCAATGAGTTCCATGTGGCATAAGGCTAAGATTGCTTAAACCTTTTGGGAAGCTGGCGTTTGGGACTGGTACTGCACTGGGATGCATTACCAGTTCAATGGCATTACATTCATAGGATATTTTGCTGAACTCTGTGTTGTGGGAGGATCAACAGAGAACTGCTCACAGAATAGAAAACCAGCTGAAGCACTAGAGCAACCTAAAGGCTATAATATGACTTTTATTTTTTTTTGCTAATTACTGGAAGATGCCACCTGAATGCAGGGCTATTCCATGTACTGGGATCCTATGGAAACCACAGCACACATGTAGTACCTAGCTACCTTGGCTCTGCCACGACAGACAGGACTGTAAGCAGCAATGTTTATTTTGTCTGACTGTCATTTTGTGTTCTTTACAGAGAGGTTTCAGCTAAAGGTCACGGGAGAGCCACTGTATATTTTTTCTTCAAATAAAATCAATTAAAGGACCTAGAACACAGTAAGTTATGTTCAGGGCTTCACTTCTGTGTATTCCCATTGGAGACCTATCAAAGTGAACTAGCACTGTTGGGAAATATCTCCAGCTAACCCAGTTAATCAATATCTGTTCATTATACGGTCTTTGATGAATATGGGTAAGGATTGGATAAACACGAGTCAGGTGACTTAAAAATAACCGTACCTCACATAAGATCAATAGAAGGAGGTTTTTTTTTTTCCTAGTATCACTTCAGGTAAAATAATGTACCTTTTATCCTCCTCTCTTCTTACCACCCCTTGCTCATTGTTGGTATATCAACATTAGAGCAGGAGTGGCTTTATTAAATTAGTAGCACTTGAATCTACTGTCATACTGTCAACTTCCAGGAAGTAAACAAGCAGACAGCAAGTTTCACGTGGCCCAGTGTACTTCAAAGGGTTCTTACCGAAGCAGTTAGTTCAGAGCTTGTCAAAAGCAGTCTTTCTGGGCACCTGGTAATATCTCTTCTCTGAGTATGAAAACCCTATGCTAGAAAAAAAATTGTTTTAGGGGAATTCATGCCAATTATAGATGTGTTATGACAGATTAAAATATTATAATTATGCTTGGCTTCCATGCAGAACCACATGAACACATCTATGACATTTAATAACATGGGAGGATAACCACATGCCTCAACAAAGGTTGACTTTCCCCCAAAGTTGCTCAACTTTTTTTTTCTCCCTTCTTCCCTCTTTTTCCTGCCTGCTAAAATAAGGAGCTGCATGTTCTTGCAGTACTTTGAAAAAAAAAAAAAAAAAAAAAAAAAAAGGAAAAGTAAGGGGGTAAAAAGACAAAAAATAGAGGAGAAAAAGAATTTGTAAGAGGAGGAGAAGGAGCAAGGAAGTGAAGGGAAGTTCAGGGAAGGGAAGTTCAGGGAAGTTCAGGGAAGGGAAGTTCAGGGAAGGGAAGGGAAGTTCAGGGAAGGGAAGGGAAGTTCAGGGAAGTTCAGGGAAGTTCAGGGAAGGGAAGGGAAGTTCAGGGAAGTTCAGGGAAGGGAAGGGAAGGGAAGGGAAGGGAAGGGAAGGGAAGGGAAGGGAAGGGAAGGGAAGGGAAGGAAGGGAAGGGAAGGGAAGGGAAGGGAAGGGAAGGGAAGGGAAGGGAAGGGAAGGGAAGGGAAGGGAAGGGAAGGGAAGGGGGCATGTAATTTAGTGACATGAAGCTGACAACTGCAAGTCAGTAATAGATTAAAGGCATTCAGCTTGTTATTGAGCTGTTTATGTCAGGCTGATTAAAAACAGGCAAATGAAATGAACACTCTCAAGACTTTATTTAGTGGACCTGTGGCAGATGTCTTGTATCCTCATAGCTCATGACTCAACACATAAACTAAATTTAAGCTGTGAAGTAGCTGGATCAGAAGGTGAATTCCTGGTTTTGGATCTAGATGTTTTGCAGAAAAATGGCTCTTGGCTGTGCTGGGAGGTCTGAAAAAGAAAACACCTTAGGAAAATCCTAAATCCATCAGAGAGTATGTATTACTCACAAGTAACTTTTCTCAGTTCACAGTGCTTAGCAAATTCTGGTTATTTGGCTTTCACATCACCTTCTTTCCCCACCCCCACATTCAGCAGGTGAGTCCAGTTGCCTCCATTTTGCTGATCAGGAAATGTGAGACAACCAAAAAAGTCTTATTGACTCTAGTCAAACACTGAGTAGGCTATTTAGAGGCTGTTTGAAGAGGGGCTCATTTGCAGGCAGATATCTGTTCCCATGGTGTCAAACAGGACTGCTTGAAGTTCAGCACATACCCACATGCTTTGAGGCATCACCACCCCAGTGCTCAGCATTTTGTGGCACTTAACAAGTTGAGTTTTATATTGGTCTTCCCTTGTAGAATGAATGAATATGAATCTTATTGCACTATGTTGTCTTCAACATGCTTGTAACATGGCCTTTTTGTCTCTGAGTGCAGAGCAATGGACAAAACTATCCTATTATGAGGCTACTTTGTTTCCTTTATTGATAAGAAGTGCGGTATGTAGAAAATTACTAGCGCGGTAAGAGCGGGGGCTAAACAAAAAGCATTTACCCTAAAAGAATCTTGCTCACATTTTCCTAGCTGACACATATGTCCCTTAGAAGAAAACTAAGTTTTCTCAGCCAAAGGAAGTATCTGGCCCTGCAAATGGGTTTTCGAAACATCTCCCCACACTGCACCCTCTTCTAGTCAGCATGGAGCTCAAGGCCAATCCGAAGGACTCAAAGTTGAATTCTTTGTTGATAAATTTTTATGTTACTGCCCTAGATTTACAGATAAAGTTTGGTGGGATTATACATTTGGCCAGTGTTCTCACCATTTTAAAGCATGAGAAAATTCTTACCCAAACACTGAAATTAGTGAGCTGTGTACCTCTGCTTTGAAAAGCAAAAAACAGGACTGACCTAGAACACCAAATTAGTGTTTGGCAAGACCTTTCACTTCCATTTCTTCATCTGTCAGACATACTTAAGTGGGAACAATGTCCATCTTAAGGGTTTTTTGCAAACAGTCAGATGACTAAATTAGTGAGACTGTAGGTTTCTGGATGCCACACTAAGTATGACATTTCTAAGGAAATGTGTACAAGCTAGGGGGCAAAACAATTATCTCCTTTCCAAAAAGCTTTAACCTATACAATTTCTGTGAATTATGCAAAACTCTTAAATGTAGTGTACAGATTTCAAACTACAAGAGGCCATGTGCAAACTTTGCAGGTGAGCATCTTTCTGTGACCATATGTCTTTCCATGGAAATGTGCATTGCTTGAATCAGTAAAAAATGAAGACATGAAAGACAAAGAGACAAAAAGATCAGTGAGTGATAAATCTTTAATATAAAAATTGTACAAGAATTTTGATACAAATTACAAGAGGTATTTGGACAAAGTATGAGTAAAACTCCATTTATATCCCCAAAACCTTATGCATTTTATGCAAAAGACATATTGTAGGACTGTTACAGTACAGAAAATACAAGAAAAGAAATGTCAAATTAAATCAGGACTTTTAATTCCCTCAGATTACTAATGGAAAAAACTTGTTTAGACTACATACAATATTTATGAAGCTACTAATGTCACGATTATTAGATCAACATGATGCAAATTTTTGTATCCCCTTGTACAGCTATATTCCATAGTGCATGCTTTGGTTCTGCAGGTAGGACAGCAAAGCATTTACGTTTTGCTCATATTGAGATCAAACAGTGAAAATGAAAAGCTTCCTCTATTCCAAACAGAGAAAGACCTTTGTAAAAAATGTCCATCAGGCCTTGACTCCACTCTTTCCTGTGCCTGGTTGGGTACCCCAGGAGCATGTCTTAACAAAGTCCACTGGAACAAGCCCAGCTTTGCCAGCCATCAGCAAGCTCTCCATTCTCTACACAGCAGCCCCCTTGCTGTGGCTGGTGCACCACTGGTTGGCACAGGGGGTTGCAGCCGTGCCAGGCTGTGAGCGCCCTCCCATGCCTACTGAGAAAGGGGTTTCCAAGCTTTATGCCTCTGTGACTGAACACACTGCCAGACCCCTAAGAACTTCCAAATACATGAAGGTTCAAATCCAGTTTATCTCAGTTTACATCTCCACATGAAGCCCACAGTCAGGTTCCCATCTTTCCAGTTCAGGAGAACTGAAGCACAGCCGACAGCTATAGAGGAAATCATTGTGTTTGACCTTCTATGTTAAAAGCTGTTAAAATGTCAACTGTGACAGTGAGCAATAGCCTTCAGTCAAACAATGAAACTTCAAACTGCTTCAGCCATCCCTACAATGAGTTATTTGTATACAATCAGGTTGCAGTGAACTGTTTGTGGTAAGTAAAAGTGTGTGGAATTTCAGCCAGGGTAAATTTAGATTGTGTTCAGATTCAGACCAACTTATTTGCACACCTGTTGCACATACATTGCACTGGAACGCAGATCACTCTTATAAACTGGAGGACAGGCAGGAGGCATGAACTGAGAACACAAATGCTGCCCATCAAAAACAAGCCATGTTCTGGGAAAGGAGCCCCATATGATATAGGAACCAAAGCTTGCACAAGAAAAAGCAGCATGCTGAATTTTATATTTTTAAATAGCTAAATGAAACACACACACATAACAGTGGCCATTTTATTAACTTGCCACTTTACAAACAGTAACCATTTTTACAGATGGAATGCATAAAACTTTCCAAAATGAAGAACACTAGGAGGATGTGTTACTTTTCTGGGAGAATTTTAATGAGACACTCATGAGAAGGGGTGGCAAAGAAAATGGGAAAAATAAAGACAATGGCTGAAGGTTGTACAAGTATTTGTTAAAAAAAATACTTAAAAAAATCCAAATGTAAAAGTATAATTGAAAAATAATGAATAAATCTGCCTTTGTACAGCTTAGGTGTCCCTATTTATTTTGTAGATCATTGGGTAAACTAAGAAGAACATCCTTAGAATCACAGTTCATGTGGCTACTGTACCATTTCACAGGTGTAATTGTACATCAGTACAGGAGGTGGTGGGGGGATGGGGATGTGAAAATGTCTTGATCTGGATGTGACGACTGCATAAGGCTCCCACACTCAGGCATGAACACATGCACACACAACTGCCACTGGTGCCCCAGAGCTGCTGTTCATAGCTTCTTGCATTTCATGGCAGAAGTGGACAGGTTGTAATTAACTATTGATGAGTTTGCCATCCTAACTGTGCATTATCCTCTGATCATTCTCAACCTTTTGTTTGACAATGGATGCCTTATAAAATCTTTATGCATCACTTAGCTAGTCTTGCTTTCACTTTCTTCTCTAGAAATATAATTGTCATGGATGCTTTTCCTCATTTTCCTAAAATATTTGTCTCCAAAGGTTTGAAGGAAGCAATGTACAAAATCCGTAGAACAACAGAAAAATCTCTCTACACATTAGATATTTTTTACCTGACTCTTCCTGCTCTTTTAAATGTATGAGGAAATACATATATACACCTTTGTAAGTGTGATGGAAATAATATAATTTTGCTCACTTGTTATCTTAATTTTAAGGCTCCTTGTTCTGACACTGTGTCTGTTTCTCCTCTGTCTGTCACATTCACACTCACCCACATATTCACAAACACACAAAAAGGACACAAATTATTTCTTCAATCAGAAAGTCCTCAGTTTTCACAAACAGCCTTGGAAATGGTACAGCAAGAAAGGCTGCCCAAGCTCATCATCGCAGGTCAGCTCATCCGGCTGCTTCAACCTCCATCAGTGCCATGTACACATGGAGTTGACAGGGGAGCAGAGTCTGGGCTCAGCCTTTAGACTTCTTATACAAACAGGCCTCAGGAATTTGTCTGCTGGTTTCACCCTTGTAGCTTCTGATGAACTCGGAAGGAAAAGGAGGGAAAAGATCAGTGACCTTTGACTGGTAAAAGACCTTAGCATATTTATGGTGGGCACCATCACCTCTGTTGCAGCAAACATTAAATTACCACACAGTGCTGTTGACAGCATTAGCATCTGGAACCAGCAAAGAGGTGCTGCAGCCAACCAATGCCATGAATTGATTGCAAAATGGCTGTGTTTAGATCTCTTGGCCTTGGGCTTTGTCTGAAACCTGTGTTTGACTTTTTGGTGCTGCACTGGCTGCCAGCACTGTTCAACCCACAGTGCCCAATGGTCACAGGTACACACAGGACCAGTGTTATGATCTTGGCATGGGAATGCTGCAGACCCTGCAAGGAAAGCATGCTTCAGCAGCTCCTCTGCCTACCTGAATTTTCAACTGCTATTCAGCAGTCAGAAAGCACACAATAAAATGGAAGGAGAGTGACTGCAGCCAGTTACATTGGCCTTCATGCACTTAAAATTTCTTAAAACATAGCATGTGCTCTCAAGTTACTTCACTATAAAACTCTCTCTCTTCTGATAGCCTATCTGAGAAGCACTTCTGGAGCCTGTATTTTTGGCAGTGTTCTTGCAAATGAAGGTATAATCAGAAAAAAATCCTCCTTTCATGAGGACAGCAGATTGTGTCTCAGATATGTTTATCTAAGACTTTACTGAATTTCATGCTGACCTCAGCAGGAGATTCTCCTATGACAATAGAATAGGATAAAGGGAATTGGCATTCATGATAGGAACCCAAGAGGATGAGATTGATCTGAAATTTGCCCAGAGATGGGCTAAACCAGTTAAAAAAATAGACTGTGCATCCTGTTTGACACTGAACCTATGCAGCAAGACATGCAGCAAATTCAACTATTTCTAGCAGGCGCTGTATGGCTTATGCCAATAGAAAGCAATTAGTTGCTACATAAGCAGACAAAAACGCCATTACAGACAGTATTTCTCAGCTGACCTTTTGCTAAGAAGTCATCTTGTTACTGTCTACCTGATAGCTCGATAGAGCAGCTAGTGGCAGCCTTGGGCTTCCCAAAGACAAATCAAAGTGCTCCAGATGGGACTTCCCTTCACTCACTGCAGATGTGTGTGCATGCTTGTGTGTGTGTGAGTGTGTGTGGGTGTGTGTGTGTCTGCATGTGTGTATGTGTGTGTGTTAGGGAATGGGGAGGGAAAGCCTAGTTCTTATACTCAATTTTGCCTTCACAGGGGATAAACAGGCAATTACACATCCTTTTATATTTGATGGCCAAGTGCTGAACTTGAAAGCACACTATTAGTTTGTGTCCCTTCAGGGCCAGTGCAATAAGTAGCCAGGAGAGCTGGGGCTAAGGAAGAGAGGGTGTTGTCTGCTGTTAGTGTGACAGTCTTGTCAGCAGCATTCACATTACTGGAAGGTAATAAAGTGACAAGTAAGTTATTAGAAAGATATGAGGTGAAATTGAACTGAAGCTTCTTTCTGCTCAGCTCAGTTTTTTTCCTGCTTTGTAATGGGCCACTATTTGTTACAAAACAAGCCTTGTCTTGAGATCTTATATAAAAAAAGAAATATTTATTCTTTGCAGGAAAGGTCACATGAATTTACAACATCACACTTTAAAGGAGAGGAATGGGAAAATAGTTTCATGACAACTACAGCTGCTAGTTAAAAAAACACAGTGTCATCATAATGAACAATAATACTGGCAAAAGTCAGAAGACTTTTCAAAAACATGTCCATTTTTTAACCCTTTGGTGGTCCAGAACCATTTTCATTTAAGTGTCAGTGCCAAACATAACAGCAACAGTATTGGGATATACATGATCAATATACCTTGATCAAAAAATCAAAGCTCTCATTCAATATCATGACTTGAACAGAGAAAACAAGCCACACAAGACTGGTTAACTACAGACTCAAGATAATACTACTTATGTAAAATAGTTGCTACTTCACTCTGTTACAGCTATTTTAAAGGCAGTGATAATGCTGCAGTGTTGGCAGGAAAAGACAGAAACCATGAGACTGGAACAGACATGTATTTGGGCAAACATATGGGTGAAAGGTTCAGTCCATCATATGATGTTGCTCTGTTCCTGAAGTAGAAATGGGCATGGAAATAGTTCCTTTTATGTCCCTACAGAACGGGAGAAGAAAGCCCAACTCATCATGTGGCAACAGCAGGATATGCTGATGCTTATCTAGCAAAGTAGCACTACAGTCACTGTTTTGTTGAGTTACTATAGCAGCAAAGTCTTTTCCTTATGTCACTACATAAGATAAAAAACAAAACTAAGAAGGAACTGAAATATAACAGCTGCCATCCTGTGTCTGCCACTCACCTTTTCCCCACAGAGAACTCCTGCTGCCTCCTTGCCCTTAGTACAGACACCTTTGCTTCTCTTTTGAAATAAAAAGAGTGATTCTGTTAACCCAAAGAGGAAAGTGACAAAAACATTCTGGGGACTGAAGAAGTAACAGTTCTGTTCATATATGTGGCAAAAAAATTTAAAGGAGCATGTGTCTGCTCCTTGACCACACACTTTCCCTTCCTTATAATTTACTCTGCCACCAATGTTGTTGTGAAAATGTCCTGCAGAATCTGAGTACAAATACATTTCTAAAAATATGTCCTATTTTCTGACAGCAGCTGACATCCTTAATGACCACCATGTGAAAAATGGGCTCACATCATGCATTTTGATTACAAAATACCATACACATTGAAGAAGAAATTTTTCGAACTAAATCCCTGCTCTTGAAAATGGTTCCTATCTCTGGAACAGATCAGACCTTGAATTATCATATTTCTGAGCTTTCATGATACCCACATAGCTCTTTGTCTTGTTGCTTTTACATTCCTACCCCATATATTTAGCTATGTTAGATCCTCAACTGTGTTGAAAAGGCTAAAACTCAGGGAAAACTCAAGTGCATCCTGGGAGCCCCACTTCCTATTAATTGTACTAGACCAAATCAACTGAGGTACTGACCACTGCTGGCAGCTACTTCACAGAACCTGACTCTACTATTTTTTCCTAAAGAGTTCCTTTTTTGGGGATGGAATGGGAAACATATAGGTGATGGAAACTGTATAAACTTGTGGAACAGGCAGAGAAAGTACACTTTCTGTTCCACAATGGGAGGAAAGGAGACAGGGAAGATAGGAGACAGAGAGGGAAGAAGGGAGGTGGAAAGGAAAGAAGGGAGGGAGAGATGGAAGAAGGGAAGAAGGGAGGAAGGGAGGAAGGGAGGAAGGAAGGAACATACACTGAAGTTTACCCATGGCAAACACATTACAGAATTTCTTCTGCGTAAAATATCTACAGATCCCTAGGAAACATACAAATTTTACAAGCTCAGACATGAAAAGCCTTTGAGAAATCTTTAAGAGCAGTGTTCATGTGCTATTAAGATCTTTAATCTATACCTTTCATATTTTGTCAAATTGAGTTTTGACTCGGTGACAGTGCTTATACCTTTTGTGCATGTCTACAGTGTCACCACAGCATCAGCTACAATTTAAAAGGCAAGATTAAAATCTCAGGCATAACAAAATGTACCTGATTGAGATATAGCTCAGAAAAATTGACTAAATATTTAAGGTGTGCAAAAATATTTATGAGTTAAATTAGCTCTTTACTAATACCAGCTAATTGGTCCTCACAGGAGCACACTTATGGGCAAAATCATATTAGTATTAGTGATAGCCTAACAGACTGAAACATAAGTGGGTAAGTGATTTGATATGTGCGAGACTAAAAAGTTAGAAGGGGCTACCAGGGGTGTTAAAACTCATGGTTTCCATTCTTGTGCTTTGACTGTGCTGTTTTCTTTCCAAATTTTCATACAGTTTTTCAAAAGATACCTAGTGATTAACCATTAACATATGCTTTCCTGACACACCATACCCCCCAGCCCTCAAAATGAAAAGAAAAATCCAAACAACCTCCAGACAAATAGTTCTGTTTCTAAAGGAGGTTCAGTACAGTTATTTTCTATCGCAGACAAAGTTTTTTAATATTTACAGAAAAATACAACTACCTTGAATAAAACAGTGAAACAATATGGAAAGAGTGACCACAATAACTACAGGAACCAAAAAAGAAGGAACAAACTCCATGTAAAGGGAAGAAGATCTTCCTCAAAGCTGGTCTAGTTCTTGCAAAATTTTTAGACTAACAGGTTTGGAAACTGAAGGGATAGCCACAGATTTGTGATAACATAAGCAACTGCATAATACTTATCATGTCATCACACCATTACAGGCCATGTTCTGTGATGAAGAGATGAGATGTTTGATCATTACTACTGCACTCTGGGTCTCTGCTGAGATCACCCAGAAATGCTGCTTTCAGTAAAACCAAGCTGCTATGCCAAAGCCCCTTTATGAATTTTTCATATAATGTCAGATGATATAAATTCCACCACAAGAACAATTCTGATAA
Organism: Vidua chalybeata; assembly: GCF_026979565.1. NCBI lineage: Eukaryota > Metazoa > Chordata > Aves > Passeriformes > Viduidae > Vidua > Vidua chalybeata. The sequence goes on along the minus strand of NC_071570.1, from coordinate 18,299,373 downwards.
ATACAGATTCTCATAAAGATGCACGCTAAGTTGAAAGGAAGGAAATGCCATTCAATTCAAAGTAAGTGTAAGTGCCCCTTAAAAAAAAAGACTATTCTGACATTGAAGAAATTACTAACACTGAAGAAACTAACACTGAAGAAACTACTTTTGCCTAGATTTGCCTAAAAATAAAAGTAAGTAGAGTTCTGTCCACAAGACAGAGATGATATCTTCTACATAGCTTAAGTAGGACTTGTGAGCTTCTAACAGTTTTTGGAGGTTTATCCCTTTTTCCTTACTTTTTAGAATGTGTTATTCAATTTTGTGTAATAAACAGATTTTTTTTTCTTCTATGTCAATAATCTGCTGAATTTATCTACAGGTGATATGTAAATTTCAAAACAAGCTTACCAAACCCATTTGACCTCTAAAAGAACCATAGTGAAATAAGAATGCTGAACAGTGATTCGTTTAGTGAGGAATTCTTTATATACCTCAAATGTGTTTTTCATTAAAAAATAGTATTTATTTATACCGTGCATCCTACAGAAGAGTAGTTGTTTTTTTTTTTTCCCCTGTATATATAATTCCATTTTAGTTCTTTTATTTTTCAGACTTTCTGATTTACTTGCTCCTATTAGCCTGGGAGGAGAGATAAGAGTGCAGTACAGGTAACACTACAAAGGTTCATGTGTCTTGGAAAAATGCACCCTTGCTGTTCTAATTTCCCTTTCTCACAAACATACTGAGCTTGCACAACATAAAACAAAACAAAGCAGATAATTCAATTTAACAAGGCAAAGTAGTTGAGATTTTGAAGAAAAGAAAAAAGATGAAAGAAAAGTGTCAGTGAAATAGCGTACTTTTCTTGCTATAAACTTTCTTTTTGATAAACCAGAAGGTAAATTTTTCTTATAGTTCCTGTGGAATTCACAAATGTTTTCAGGGCTTCATGAGTGCACAGAATAAAAAAATGACCAGAGGCTTGTAACTCATGTAGAGAGTGAGAACATAGTGAGAATTCATTTAGAAATATTTTTCTTTTATTTTCTACAACTGGAAATACTGATTTATTAGATATTGATTCCTTCTTTTGGAAATAAAAATACTGAAATGCATAAAAAGTACTAAAAAAGAGGAAATCTATATTAAGAGTTTCCTCTAGAAAATGTAATAGGAGTTAAGTACTCAAGTGGACATAAAAAGTAAGAATAATCAAAATGCACAGCAAAACAATACAGCGACAAGCTGAAACAATGGAGCATTTCTGTCTCTTTGCTAAGAATAATGTTCTGGGTCAGTAAATACAGAAAAGGAACACATTCTCACTGAAGGAATATTTTATTGTATGCTGAAATATCCCTTAGGAGTTTCTTTGTTTGTTTGTTTTTGATTTTGTTATTATTAGTTTTGTAAAGAAAAGAGTCTACAACACACATCCTAATGGCTTTGGCTGTGGATTGAGCTTAAGTAAATACCATCCCTCTGTCAGTGTGTTGTGGTAACTAAGGCTGCCAGTGTGGTTTACCAGCTCAAGCAACATGTGTAAACACCAGAAACAAAAAACAAAAAAATTCAGAGGGCAGCCTCCTTTCTCTTTGCCTTTCTCAACTGCTTGCTCCTTTTCTGTCTCCTGGTTGGGCTCGCTCTCTTGTTCCCTATATTTTTGGACTTTTGTTATTTTCTGACAAATCATGCGAGTGAAACACAAAACATTAACACAACTAGACATCCTTTTTGTCTGTCTTCTAATTTTATCCAAAGGGAAAGTTACCCAATAAAATACCCCAGCATATATTTTCAGAGCTACCAAGTGCTTCTGCCATTAATTTCTTTTGATTGTTTCTATAAAACATGCCTTAATAATACTACAGCACTTTCCATTGCAAAAAAGACAACTTTACAGAACAACATAGTTAACATTATTTCCCTGTTCGTCTTGATTTTTTTTAAACACCACAAAAATCCAGGCTATAATAAGAAGCACACAAAATTATATTAATCTTTGTTCTGTGACAAGTAGTATCATCATTTGTATCCCCAAATATTATGCATGTTTGACAAAAAAAAAATTTCTACTGGTTCACATGATAAAATTCTGGGTTTTTTTTTCACTTTTATGTAATGTAATATATAAGGAATAAGGATGTACTATTGTTTCTAGTAATAATTGGCACTTGAAAAAAGCACCAAGAATTCTGTATTTCACTTTACCCCTGCTCCCTCCCCAGTATTTTTCTGTGTGTAGTCCAAAAACTACAACTGTGGTTATGGTGAATAACTACATTTTCTTTTTTCAAAATGTGTGCAAAGTTGGCACTTTTGTATTAACACTAAACACTAATACTCTTTGTTTGGCATTCATGCCCTCATACTGACCAGATCACTTTTATCTAAGTGTATTTTTTTAAAGACACTTACTGAAAATATGGCAATAGTTTAAGAAAAAAAAAAAAGCATGGATATTATTACACATCCCCTTGTAGTGTACGAAAAAGTGCATGACTGGATTTATGTAATATTACAAGACAAAAAAACTGTATCAAATCAGGTACTGTAAAGCATGCCAGCACCTCTGTATTACTTATATCTAGCAGGTAGTTAAAACAAGACCGTGGTTCTTTTAAAAATGTGCATTAAAGCTAACATAAATGAGTAAAACTAGGCAGCAAACTATTTTTCCTGCTTATCTAACAGCTGAATGTAACTGTAAAAATTAAGCAAAAAAATTAGAGTTAAACCACCATCAATACAATTGTTTTACATCATAGGCCTGTCAAGGCTCAACATATATATACAAGTGTAACAGCCATGCTTAGTAGAACGTTATCCCCAATGCTTAGAAGACACAAAGACAACTAAGTAGATTATTTTTTCTTCCTCTTTTTGTTTATTTGCAATTTTTTTTTTTGTGTTTTTGGGGGAATTTTTGTGTGTTTTTTTTTTTTGTTCTTTTTTTGTTTTGTTTTGGGTTTGTTTTTTTTTTTTGTTATTTTTTGTTTTTTTTTCAGGCAAAAGTTATGGGAAGAACCAACTGTCTCTTTGGAGATGACTAAGAACATTCTAACAAAACTAGGGACAACTGCAGTTTTTATGTTTGGTTTTTTTTTTTTGTTTGTTTTTGTTTATTTTTTATGAAGGATCTCTTCCCCCAAATTAAAGATCCAACGTTTTTGTTTCTATTTAAAAGAAAAAAAAAACAAAAAAAAACCCAAAAAACCCAACAACCAAGAAAGGGGAAAAAGCACCTGGTGTTTCTTTCTTTTGCTAAAAAAAAGAAAAGAAAAAATTATATATATATATGTATATTTACGTGTGTGTATATATATATATACATATATATATACATACATATATATATATATATATATATATATAAAGGGAGACTGTATATGGCAGTTCAGATGTAGTGGGCCCTCTCTGAGAGCTGGCATTAAGCTTTGTCCATCCTTGACCTAATCTACTGAAGTAAAAGGAATGTTTTTATGCAGATTGGGGTTCTGGCTGTGCCGGTTTCGGCTACGGACAGAGGAGAACATCATGTTGCACCCAGGGACTTTGCACTTGTGCATTTCTCGTAAGTGCACTGTTTTGTAGTGCACTCTGAGGGTTCCCTTGTTGCTGTACATCTTGTGGCAAATGTTACACATTATCCCACCGTTGCTCACCGAAACACTGTTGAACATGAGGGATCCTGGGACATCGGTGCCCATACCTACAGCTAAGGCAGGGGCATCTGCTTTGTGGGCAGATTCCCCGCTGTCACTTGCCCCATCGACGTCATCCAGGAGAATACCCTCATCACTTCCTGCATCAGATTCTCTTGAGGAATGGATACTGCTGCTGGACTGGATGCTGGAGGTGGTGCTCAGGTCTAGCACCATATAGTCTTCTGCCATGCCCCTGCCGTACCCATTCATATGGGAATCCTCAGTGCCAGCAGGCGAGGAGGTGTCTTCCCTTATGTCAAGCCCCATCTGATGCTGAGCGCCATATATCTTCACCAAAAATTCATCGCGGAGGTCCTTACTAAGAGAAGGCTGTGAAGTGTCCAAGCCCATGTCATCCAGTTCTTTGGTCAACAGTTTACGGTGCAGGTTTATGTTAGCACTGTGTCTGGGAAAGGAAGAGGGGAGGGAGAAAAGGAAAAATGTACAGTATTTTTGATTAAACATACAGTCAACAAGCACCAAATCCAAATTATGACTTATTGATAATTTCTCATAAAAATATCCTCTATCCATGTTGCTTGGAAATTTTGGTCTTTCTGTAAGTGGACAAATTGCAACATAAAAACTAAAAAAACAAGCAAATTCCCCCCGTTATTTTTTTTCTTGTTAGCTGCTGCTCCTCAACATTAGTCTCCAAACAGCAGCTACAGCCCTTTTATTTGAAATTTAAAAATTAATAAATTGTACTAGCAGAAAATACAAAATGCTCTTCTTGATTCCTGAATCCCTGCTGACTTTCTTTCTCTTCAATAGACAAAAAATATTAATATATGGAATATATTAATGTGTGTCTAGCTATGTCTTACTCTGGATCCATGTCTTTAGATATTTATTCATACATACATATATATGTGTACTCACATAACTCAGTAAGTGAAATATAGGAGAAGAGTAAAATAAAGATAACCGAATAAGGCACTGTCAGAGGTCCTGATTCTGGTAATTTAATTCTCGTATAAAGGGATTCAGAATCAGGCCAAACCAAGATGGAGAAGACTTGAAGGGTTTAAGAGAACAAGTCTTTCAAATCTACATGTAAGTTTCTGAAAATCTTAGCCAAAGTTAGTGGTTTCATACTTCTAAACTGTCAGTGCCACTCCTCCCTGTCATTTTCCCTGTACTGTCTGCATGCAGTGATGATTAACACAAGCAGTGTAACGTCCAGTAAAAAAACCCTATTAATGTCAGTGAGAATTTTGCCCCAAATCAATCAAAAAACTTAAGCATGGTTTAGTTTAGGTATTTGCTGAAGTTACTGCAGATATTCAAGACAATGGAAAACTGTCCCTGATGGAGGTGGATTTTAAACCAGATCCCAAGAGCTGCAAATTAAAAGACTCTCAAGTGTTTTACAGGATCTGGGCCTTTGCTCTCAAGAAATAAAGCTCTACATTTGCAAACAATGTAAGCCTTTGGGTTAGTAAACATGTAAAATAGCCTATTATTTGAAACTGCATTCTACTCTCCACTTTTGGCACTGGCTTTATTCATCTACTGCAGTAGAACCTCACTGATTTGCAGTAATGTCAGGAAACCCTCTTTGAAAAACTGCATTTTCTGAATTAATGATGCAACCAACAAACATGATGGACATCAAAGACCTCTGACCACAGAACATGCTCATTTTACTGAAGTGCTTAAGTATAAGAAATCAGTGTAAAGTTTTCAGCAATAGAAAACTTTAGGGTTCAGTTTTCAGAATGTGCAGCATTGCTGAGGAAATGACAAATATTTATTCAGTTTCTTTGGAGGGTAACTTGAATTTCAAGTCAGCAAAAAAAGAATTAGCGAAGTTCTACTGCATAACATTCTTTGCAAGCTAAGGACCCAAACCCGCAATTTACAACATGCAGACTCACCAGTCTGTCTGCCCATTATAAATTGCAGATCAGAGCCCAAATGTAGGAGGGAAAAGAAGAGGGGGAGTGGGGAGCAGGAGTAGGGTGGGGAGAGAGAGAGAGAAAGAGAGAATTTTAACATAGGAATAGCTTAATTTGCAAAAAGCACTAGGTACAAAATTGGCAAGGGAAAACATAACAATGATCAAATATTTTACAGACATTCAGGTCCTACATTAACAAAAAGGGAGAAGAGGAACAATAGCTATTAGCAATGTTTCCTTATTGGAAGCTTTTATTTTAAGAAACCCTTTGAAACATACCTCTCAACCCTGAAGTACAAAACATGGTACAGCAATACAATGCAAATAAATAAAACAAATGCAAAAGTAGGAAGATTAAATTGATGTGGAGTAAATCTCTGTAATTTTCTAACACCTACTTTGTGATTAATTTATCTGTTGCACATAACTTAAGGGAATAAACAAACAGCAATAGACCTAATCTGTCCCATTCACCTGCAAGAGCAGGTGTTCTCTGTTCTCTGACATAAAACTGATACTGAAATGCAGTGAAATTGAATTGTGTGTGCTTGGGATGCAATTATTCCAGTAAGGGGGTGGTCTAGAACAGAGGATTTCTCTCCTAATGAGAAACAGTTGAGAGGTATGGGCAAGGGCAGAAAAAGTGGAGAGTATTTCTTGCTTTTGTCCCATTTGGGAAATACTCTTTTCACACAAGCAAATATAGCACCATTGCTTTTTTGAGGCATAGAAGTGGAATTATGCATATCCCCACACTGCACTTAGGAAGGCTGAGCTTACCTTGTGATAAGATCAGCTTTCTAATCTTTTGCTAAATTGAGATCACAAAAGAGAGAGAGAGAGAGAGAGGAGATGAGAAAAGAGAAAGAAAGAGGGAGGGGGAGGAAGGAGAGAGAGAGAGAGAGAGAGAGAGAACAAATTCACATTCCAATCCAGACATATCTGGCTTTTGTTTTAAAAAAAAATCTGAAACCAATAAAACACAGACTTTAAAAAAAAGTCTTGATGGTGAGCCTGTTTTTTGCCAGCTGTAATATCACTTATACTACTGTCCTGATGCATACTGACTCAATTACACAATACAGAAAACATGAAGCAGATTAATCAAAGCATATTCACACCACACCCATTATTATCCACAAATGAATTCTGAACAGATGCATGCAGTGCACATACATGAATGATAAACAGTAGTCCTGATGGTCCCTTGCCTTCCTGGTTTCAGATGGAATATAGCTCCGTGTAAAGTTACTAAGTGCAGTACAGGAAATGCTTACTGTGAAGGCCTGTCCACACTGACCAGAGTTATTAAATGACCGTAAAAGCACATTTGTGCTCATCATCATAAGGCTAACTGCAAACTATTTATAAAGTACTCATGTGTGTACTTATAATTTCTCCCCTTCTCTCCCCTTTTTACTCCCGTGTTATGGGAATTTGTTTCAGCATACAAGCTAGTTAGGATAACCGTAACTCTTGCTTCCAGGCATTTGTGTCTACTATTTCCTTGGTTTTCTGCTGAGAAAAACAACAGTCAGGCATACAGTGAAAAAAACTTCAGCATTCACTAAATGAAGAGATAAGAATAAACTGCCATGTTAAAGAGGAGGCACCAAGTCCCAGATAGACAAAGGCCATTCTGAGAAAGACCAGTGTAAGGATGCAAACTCTGCTGATGCTCTGATAAGAAGAGATGCCTCCCTTATTAAATTCTCACTTACTGCAGTAACAATCAGTAATCTAGTTAAAGCATGTACCAGCCCATAATATCTGTCAGGCAAACGATGTGCAGAAATGTGTGGACCAGTTCTGGCACCCTGCTCAGTAGTGTCCCTTTTCCGCTGTCAGCAGTACTGTTGGATTCTCCTAATATAATTACATTGACTTTTATTCAATTAAGTGCCATTCCTAGCCTTAAAAAGAAGCTACTTTATCAATTGATTCAGGTGTAATGCAATAATAAAGATGAACTCATGGCAAGTGCATTAGCTCTGCTGTTCATAACTTCTGAACATAGGTTCATTCATAGCAGTCGATTTCCATTATGCAACCACAGTTCAAAAGAATTGATTCTTTTACATTCATTTCTTAATCTATTTCACTTGTGCTTAATACTGTCCCTAAATATCATATGTGAAAACATTCTAGTGGAGAAGGAGGTATGAGTTGTGAAAAAAAATCATCTATTTAGATACTGAAATCTAAATTTGATAATTTGATAAATTTGAAATCTTATTAAAAACCCCAAAGTCTCAGACCCCATTTTGCATACCAAACAGAGATTTTCCATCCCAGTCCAACCCTTTTCCCTCTGCTTTGTCACTCCCAAACCCTAGGAGTCCCCTACGAGCCCTCAGATAGTGCTAACCACCTGTCATCTTGTTCATCCACTCCTCCCCATGACACCTAGCTTCTTGCTTTAGCTATTCTGTTCCCAGATGTGATTTACAAAGCTCCTTACGTCTTCCTCCTCTGTTCCCAGGTATGTGTAAACAGTGGTCCCTGAGTAAGCTGAGGCACAGCTTGGGCAGAGTGATTTGTGCCAATTCATGAACACTGCCATCAAACAGACAGAAAATCTTAAAGTGAAATCTGCCAAAACCTGCTGCGCTTCAGCTTGCCATGGCTTCATTACTTCTCATACCTCAGCTAGCTAATTTAAGGCCATCTCTGGTGCCATTTGCAACACCACAACTGCTGCTGTATCTGCAGGGAAAAGAACTTAAAGAACATGAATGATTGGCAGAAATAAATATATGTGCATGAAACAAAATATTTGACCTAATTAAATCCTTTGAATGCCTCTAGACTTCCTAGATTGCTCATTTGTACATCAACTACCAGAATGGCCTTTGATCCTCACAATGGAAATGTTGTTTAAAGACAACTGGTGATTGAAGTCTTCCAGATAGAAATGTGCCATCAAATGAGTTTAACTAAAGGCATACCTCACTCTACTTCAGTTACCATATCTATCGGTTCCTAGGCAACAAGGGATGGTGAAGAGGGTTAATTCTGAAAATTCTATCTGGGGCAAAGAATGTACAAACAGCTGTTGAGGTCTGTACTACATGTCAGATACCCTTAAAAATGAGGAGGGTATTTTTCCAAGATGTTTTGAAATGTAGCTTGTTGTGGCAAGGAAGTTTGAGCAAATTCTAGGACCCAGAATACCAGATTTTTTGACATAAATACCACTCTTTTCTTTTCAAGTTACTGTTAATTAATTACATATATGGAAGGCAAAAGTGTGTGCAAAGCTCTCACTAGAGTGAATTTGGCTATAAGAATGGAGCAGTTCTGCATGAGGATGATAATGGTCATGATGATACACATAAGAACTGTGGTTGTGGTGAAATGTCTGAGTTCACTACTGCTTTTTCAGACAGGAGTTCCAGTAGAAGTGCAATGCAGAATCCTACAACAGTTACAGAAGCTCCCTGACTCTAGGCATGATCCCACTGGTGGTAGTATTTTCCTTCTCTTGTGAAGTTCATGGAAGTATTCTTTCTTAACTAGAATTTATTGTTGGTTACACCCCACCTACTACTTGCGATTTTCTTAGTGACAGATGCAGTATGCACCAACAGAAAAAAGGGGATTACAAGCCTAGGAAATATGGTCAATTAAATGTACATTCTATTTACATAGATCATAAATCCTGACTGGGATCTCTTTAGCAGTTTCTTTCTACACTTGTCAAGGAATCTGATTTTGTTAATTTACTGTCCATTTGTTGGAAAGAAAAATCTAATGGCCACTTTAGTCTATTTTTTTTTATTTAGTCAGTCTTCTAATTTCATTTTGATGTGAGTGAGAAGGAATTTATCACAGTAGAATTTGTCCTGGTATAGAAATTGGCATGAATCCTGTGGATGACTCAAGGCCAAATTTGGATGCACCCATAGCTGCAGTCCTATCTGCACTAGGGCAAACCTCATCTCTGATGCACAGAGCAGAGATAGAGAATTCAGATTAAAAGAGCACTGTTTATTTAGATATGAGCATTATAGAGGGCACAAAACCAATTGCATGAAAAATTAGGTTGAATGTGTTCACAGTTCAGGATGGGCTGTTGAAGATTAAGCATATAGTATTATTTTATTAATTATTTTAGCAAGAGAAAAGTATGATTATACTTAAATATTATGGGATGAGGGAGAAAAAGGGAGTGAGAATGGAAGAGATGCACAGTTGTTAGGGCACTCAGTTAGGGACTGTGGAAACCCACTTTCCACTGCTTGATGCAGTGAGACAGAAAAGCCAAGACAACTGATGTCCCAGTTAAACATCCTAGCTACTACTTCTTGTCTGACTATAAGTGATGAAGCTCCCTGATAAAGATCTCAGTCAACCATCAAAGTAAACCATTTTGTTCATTAAAATTCTGAAATTATCTTTTCCACATTTCCAGTTGTATCCAACCACAACTGTTCTTCCTATGTTTCCAAGAAAGCCATCATTCAGGTTTCTTACATGTCAGATATTCTGAACGTGACTTTTCTGACAAATACATTATTTGATAAATTAATACCACCTAACCCTACCATTCTAACACTGCAAAGAAATCACAAACAGAATGTGACAGCAGGAGGCCATCAGTCTTTGGTCAGCTTTGTTTTAAGATCAGTAAGTGATCCCAGCATTAAGTAACACTATAAAATTATATTTTGAGACTTAATGCATGTAAAGACAGCATAAAATTATTTTCTGTCTAATTATGTTTTTTCCGAGTGATAGTAGATTTCTTTTTTTTAAAGAAGAGGCTACTGATGGGTTACAAAACCTGAAACTACAAAATCTTCAGCAGTTTGAGAAGTTTTTGTTAGAAAATCAAAGGCCAAAACACAATTGGCTGGAGATTTATGTACAAACTGATGAACCTGTTATTAAAATTGGATATGTAGAACCGCTCTAGTTCTACAGGTCCCATAAAACCTATCTTCCTGCTATACTTAGTTTACAACTAAGCTCTATCAATCTGGTTTAAAATATAAACAACAGAATTTTCATTACTCCTCCTGTGAGACTTTTTCTTCAGCTCAGTATTCACCCTACATTTTTACCTACAATGAATTTTTTTTTTGTTTCTCTTCACCTCAAAGGCAAAGAGAATTAAGATTTTTGGTTTTGTTTTAAATTTTCACATGATTTTAGTTACTAACACAATTTAGTAATATGTTCTTACCTCAATTTCATGTCCCTTTCCTGCTTGTTTAAGCCTGAAACTCATAGAAGGGCCCAAAATAGGCGAACACTATGGAAAACAAACCCCGAATTTTATGCTTGCTCAGAATATCTGTAGACTTAAAGTGCTGAGTTTCATGCAGCTAAAATCAAAGAACCAAAAAGTAAGACTCTGGCTAAATATAACAGTGTACATATTTATGAGAAAGATATGGCCTCAATTCTGATATTTCTTCAAGAAAGAAGTGGCAATAATTTCTCCCATTTGCTTACAAGAATCAACAATAAAACAGTTCCTAGAATTTAATTAGTAACAGAAACTGTTAAAGAAATTATCTTCTCACTTACTGTTCTAATTTTGCCACTCTATCAGCCGTTGTTGATACAGGGTTTGTATTGTTTTGTTTCAGTTTTTTTTTTTTTAATTAAAAAAAAAAATAAAATCCAGAAATCTAAGCAAAGATAGTAACAGTTTGAAATCCTGATCTGACCTAAATTATAAAATTCACATTTATCTGAACAGGGACAAAGTTTAAGTCTGTACATTAGTGCTTCCATGTATTTCATCATGTTTAATTTGCCTCTGACTGTAAGGGGAAAAGTAGGTATAGTGGCTAGACTTTATAAAGAGTCAAAACAAAAATTCTATATTACTTGATAAAACCGTGGCATTTCTACATGAACAAGGTAACAGCATCAAATCTTGAGGCCTGAAATTGCATAGAATTTGAAAAATATTAACCTTTCATAGCAAAAAAATTCAAATTAGTTCAGCACCTATTAAAAAAAAAAAATCTGGTGCTTATTAAATACAGGAAATAAAGGACAAGCAAGTTCTTGCAAATTAAAGATGTGGAGCCCAGTCATTTCAATCCCTTTCAATATGAAACAAATCACTCACACTGGTCACGAAGACAGCTCCCTCTACACTCAAATTATTCACTTGAAGATAAGCTCCTATCAAACTCTTTAGGGGTTTAACTAATTTACTGCACAGATACGGCACGTCTGTTGTAATAACAGGTAGGATGTATTGGGGTCGACCATTTATCAGAATTAGACTTCTTTTTTCAATTCACAGTGAATTATGCTGCCTACACTGCTTCTCTTTCTCAGAGCTTCCCATCCCCTTACGGCCCCTAATGTGGCAGGCAAACAAAATTGACAGTCTCATCTTGTCAACAAGGGGTGATTCTCCTGAGAAGCCATTTAACTTTGCAGAGGAAGCAATGTATTAATGTGCCTGTCCCAGGAATGTTAATCATCTTCAAGCTCCCTCTAACTTTGACATGAACAAAATCACCAAATTTGTTTACTAAATGAATTGTAATATGCTAATAAGAGAGCATGACATATACGGTAAAGCCAAACAGATGGTTTGTTTACTCCACTTTGCAACTTTATAAATGTTGTAACTCTGAAGATGTTAGTGAGAATTATTGGTTTGTTGGCAGTGGCAAACATGCCTTTTGCATACTTAATCCACAGTTAGAGTCAGAAAACAATTTATCATCACCATGGAATACATAAAAAATGTTAATGCAGTGATAGCATTTAGGAAGGCAGGATAGTTGACTGTGAGGGCAAATACTCAGGGTAAATATGAAACTGATATTTGCTGGCAATATTTGCTACCAAATAATTAAAAAAAAATCTGTCAGGCTTGGAACTCTTCAAAGGTCCAATAATTCAGTACATACCTGTTGAGCTATTTAGTGAAATGGTCCTTATGGTGTGAACAGAATTATGTGCTCACAACGGTTGTGTGTGCTCAGAAGCTTTGATGTTACGTTGGACTCTAAATATATTACTATTGTTGTCCATTAAAGATCAAAAGATGTTACAAACAAAAAGCACAATGGCTGGCGTACTTGCCAAAATCGCTGAGAAATGATCAAAACTGTGGTGCAGCACTTCAACCTCTCACTTTGCTAGCTGCCTGGAAGCAAAACAGACTAATTACAAAATAGCCAGCACTCTTGTCTAATATCTGGACTGGTTGAGAAAGTTTAGCAGAGGATTTATCTGACAGAATATTTTCTAAGTGGACTAACACAGTGTCACAATATTAAATGCATAAGAAGTCATTATACATATGACAAAGGCTTTTGATGGCCATAACAGGTTCTTAGCACTGCTGTTTATCACTCCAAAGCTTTTTCTACAATTTACACAAGCTCTACAGAGAAGTTTAGCTGGTGCAGTGTACTGCAGTCATGCATTAAGTCCTCATATCCACTCCGTTAAGTATTTGCTAGTCCTTCACCCAAGGTGTATTTTCCCTTAAGAAATACTGAAGGGATGAAGAATACATGCATTAACATTTCTTTTCAAACCTAAATGATCTGAATTTTACATGATCCAAGTTTTGCAATCAGAAGTTTTCATCCTTCCTTAATTTTACTGCTACAGCCAAAAGTGATAATTTTGCAAGTTTTTACACAAACAGACCCTAAAGTTCAGCATGTCACTCATGAATTTTACTGAACTCCAAGTTTCAGTCAATGCAGAAATAAAAACAAAATTCAGGTAGAATTCCTAGTTTTCCCCAGCTTTGATTTCAAACCAAATCTTTCATATCAGATGTTGATGCACAGCAACACATTATCTCATGGTTTGCTTAGGAGATTTACAGATTCTTTATTGATTGAACCTCAAGTTCAAAATAATAATATAACCTGAGGTCCAGGGATAGTTTTGTACAATTTCAGGTGCCATAGAAAATCTGTAAACCATTTATTTTTATCAAAATGCAATAGTAATTCTCATTCCTAATGTTTGTTTGTCTAAAAATGCTGGTTTTATTTATATAATACCAGAGGAACTATAAAACCAAATATGATGTGGCATTTCAATAGGGTTTCTCTATTAGTAATTTTACATTACTAAATAAGGACCCCTATGAGGTCAACAGATAGCTGATTATTCTAAAACCTCCTTTCACTGATGCCCCAACTTCTCAGCAATTTCAATCCTCTGAGATTCTTCCATACATGCTATTGTCAGCATTTATTAAATTCTCAACTTTTTACTCATCCACAGGAGAATGTTCAAAGATATCTAAGTTCAGCCTGCTGTCCAAGGATTATTTTGGAAGAAACATTAGCAGCTGTCCCAGCCTGGTGCTTATATCTCATTTGAAACATCTACTCATTCCTGACCAACAAAGAAAATTTCAATAAAGTACTTTTACTGGTTTAACAGCAGTGAGCTCCTGGGATTGTCAAAGTGCTCAGTCTTTTCCAAGGAGAGAAAGAATCAGCAGCTCAAATATAATTAACCTTCCATTCTCAATGCAAACTGCCACGCACAGGAGCTCTGCAGTCTATTAGTGAAGTTATAACGGCCAACAGGCAGAGGCAAAATTGGTCAAAAAGTTGGCTGCTGCTGTCATATTTTTAGAATTATGATTAATGACACTAATAATGCGGATGATTACTGATACGTGTATCTCCTGCAGTTTATCATATTGCGCTGGCTGCCTACGTCCACAATAAACATGATGCTATCATTTACCTCTTTATTGAAGGCAATCCTTCTCTTGAAGGAGCACATTCTAATTACTTTGTAATGTTTTATGTCTTAAACATTTTGCAGCTCTGGACCTTGCCAACTGCTTCATGTCTACCATTGATTAATTACAGAATGTTTAATCAAAATTTAGAACCTAATGCAGTCATTTATGAATGCACTGCAGTGCCAAGATAGTTAGGCTGCTGTCCCAAGCTTGGAGAGTGCTGGGTTCAAAATTAAATCCCAGAAATATGGAAGACGCCAAAGATTTTAGCTCGAGTGATTTGAGTTTAAAAATCTTACTTCAGTTGATGAATGACAGGCACCCACTCAAAATGAAAGGTCTTTGTTGTATATGTATGTGTGCTTGCATGTTCCTATCACATTTTTCTTCTTCTTCAAATGTCTTAATTTTTCTCTTTATGCCATTGTTGCTGCAGTTGCAGCTCCTTTACAAGCCTTCCTTGCTGCTAAAGCTCCTGCAAACACCAGTCAAGAGAGTGTAGTTTTGAAGTGGTTAAACGAGTGAAAAATAATTTGCAGGGACAAATACATAAGTTTTTTTTAATGTGGATTTTTATGGTACTGTCATACAACCATTCACTGTTGAAGTTAAGTGTTTTTTTAATACCATTACTGAACTGCTGAAATGGATGCTAATATAGCTTGGAGTGCTAATGTCAAATCCTGGTAATAAAAAAGACAGACTGCTGAATGAAATAATTTCAAGTAAAAAATAGAACAAAAGTGCTCTCACTCTCGCTCTACACTTTTATTGAATTGGGACTGACTGAACCAATTGCTTTAGAAGTCTGTAAAACACAATTACTAGTGAGCTGACTGACCCAGCAGTGCCCCTTCTGTGACAGAACAGACTAAAAAGGCTGCAGAATTAGTGCTGTTCCCCTATCTGGCTATCAGAACTGAGAGACATCCAGCGCAGGATCTGTTATCCTTCCTATAAGGGGCTCATGAAATCTTGGTTCTCAGTCTTGCATAATATATAATATATATATATATATATAGTATATATATATCTGTGTGCATCTTCTTCTTGAAATAAGGACTCATATACCATCTGAGAGGGAATCCAAGTTCTCTTTCTATCTATTGTATTTTTATATCCTTATCTAATAACATAATGTATGTCTTTCTTTCAGTACATGCATTCACAGGCACACGTATATTTTTGGTCTATTTTTATTTCCGCATATTGTGTGTAAAACACAGAAGTACAACCTAAGGTTTACAAGCAGCAAAATTAACTATGTCCTATTTGTATTTTCAGTTGTAAGTGGCTGAACTGTTATTACTTTCTTTATTCCAGCATAACAAAGAAAAGGAGAGAGAGGGAGGAAAAGGGAAAGAAAGGGGGAAAAATGCATTGAACAGAAAATGCGAAACACTTTTCCCTAGTTAATAAAATAAGCAGTAAAATTCATAAAGCACTAAAAACAAAATCAGTAACATTGGAAATAACAACTTATAAACCCTATAATTTACATCTTGTGTTTTAGACTCATATAGTTTGACACAGACATACAGCTTGGTACTGAAAAAAAAAAAGAAAACCAAAGTGACAGCAAAAAATATATTATTATTACAATCTTATTCTTTCCTTCTCTTCCCCTGCTTTCCCCACACAAAACAAACCATTTTACATTTATTCACAATGCCAACAAAGTCCTGCAATTCTTTCTCTTTTATAGGAGCATACATTTCTGGCAAATCTAAAACTCTTTCATTTCTCTTCCAGGTCCATTTATATGAAGCTTGAAGGTGCCTCATGGCAAAAATGTTAAATTATTTCTTAGACAGATCTTTTAAAGCAATGCTATTTAGGGCAAGCTTAAATGTGGAATAGATTCATAATTAACAAAATAATTTTAAAAAAAAGTTTTCTTAGCACATGGTAAACTGCTCATTCAAAAGATGTTGCTGGAAAGCAGAAAGCACTACAAAAAGCCTTAAATTTGTTTTAGAAGTGGTGGTTAAAACTGTTGTCAGGAAATATCCAGTGTTTGCCATTAAAATTTCAACTTGTGATAAGCATAAGTGGTATCTTACCTGAGATATTCCTCTGTTACCTCAGGCCCCTAAAGACCACCTGAAGTACCTCTAAAGGTACCATTAGAGAATGTTTTATGTGTACGTGCTGAATGTGAATGAGTGGTTTCTACTGAGGGACTACAGCATAGCCTCACAAATACTGGTACACAATGTGTGGCACTGCTTGCCTGAAGAGACCAAGGACAGCAAACTTCCAGTACTGCTGGTCAGGACTAAGGGGTAGTAAAAAGCTGCACACAGTGTTTTGTACTTCACTTGCAGTGCCTACACAGTGGTCTCTTCCTTGTCACTGTAGACCACTTAACTAACTTTCATAACTCTGTGTGTCTTCCCTCAGGATCACCCTGAGACAAGTAGTGAGCAGAATTTTTAGCTTTTCATTAATATTTTCTAACTGAACAGCACATTTCTGAAACTATAGGCTCTACTTCACAAATTTGCTTTTATTCCCTATCATATTTGCTAATGACTAACAGCTTGTATAATCATAAAAAAATGTTCCAGACTTAGAGAAGTTGGATTTTGGGTTTCTTTTCCCCAGAGCCCATAAATTGCCAACTAATTTTGAGTAACATCTTTTACTATGATGTATTTCAGTGAAAAACTCTCCTGTCTCACCTGCCTCAGTAGCTAAGATGTATTTTGTCAAAAAGCAATGGAATAGAAATCCAAATGATCTTTGTTTTACATCACGTGCTACATAATTCTACTTCAAAATATATTTTGAAATGTCAACCTCTATCTAGAAATACTGATAGAACTGGCACACTATCATGGAACAAAGCATTATAGCTATTTTGAGGCATCTATACATGGTAAATTTTCCCTCTTTCAGTTTCTGTTTGTTTGTTTGTTTGTTTTCTGTGTGTGTGTGTGTACTTGTTTGTTTGTTTGGGGGTTTGTTAGCTTGTTTGTTTTCATTCATAAGACTTCCCTCACCAATTTTCTTACTCACATTAATTCGTATATGTCCCAACACAGTCACTCAGTTCATGTTCCAATGAATGAAACAGCTCAAATCTAGGGGAAAGAGCAGCATTGTCATTATGGGGAAAAGAAAATGGTCTCAGCTATTAATAATCTTTGGTCAGGGTATAAGATCTAATGAAAAATTTACTTGAATTTACTTTTGAATTGAAAGTTTCTCTTTTCAAATAGACATGCACAGCTGACAAATGAATGGATCATGATTGTATGTATGACAGCATTTACCTGCCTGAGTGTCTCTGTCCTTCACTGAAAGCTGTAAATCCAAAGGGCAGTAAACACACAGCTATTCCTGACACAAATTTGTTTCACTCACCCATCATTATTTCTCCCCAGACTCTGCACCTGAAAGTGTGCAGTGTCTTGTTTCATCCAGACTTTTGGATGTAGTGTCCTGGTGTAATCTTCTATCTGTAAAGTACAGCTTCCTTCACTGTAGCAGAAATCTTACAGCCTTCTGCTCTAAAGTATAAAAGAACAGCTAGAGGCTTTCCTTGCAGGAAATTATGTGGGTAGATGTTTTATTTAACCCACTTCCAAAAGACTCTAGAGAAGATGGGCCATCTTCATAAATGGGGAACAGCTTTACATTTAGATGAATGGAAAATAATTGTCTCCCACTCTCTGGAAAATCTGTGGTTCTTCCAGTATTTTCTAGGAACCTAGGGGCAACTAGGATATTATGATAGGCCTTCATGTTCCCCGTCCTGTCTTCCCAGATAATCTCATTCACCAAACAGAAAACACACAGAATTTATGCAGGAAATGTGGACAAAACACATTAAACATTTATGCTATTTGTCACAATAAATACCAGGCAAAAATATTGCTCAATACATGTTCTGCTTTTGGCTAGTCTTTTCAATGTTTTACTTATGCTTCCCACCTATGTTAATCCTGGTGTAAGAGTTTGTTTAAATAAATGTTTCAGGTTACTGAAAATACCTTGGCTCATGTCCAAGTTCACATAAAAATGAGACTTTTTTGAACTGCATAAAAAACTGTATTCTCCCTCTCTAAGTGACATGATTTTGTATACCAAAGCAGAACAAGAAAATGTAGACAGCAAATTGTTTTAAAGAACAACTACCAGCTCCAATTCAAATCCCAAATAAATGACTGCATATAGTTGGAAAAAAACTTCTTCTACATGAAAACTGATTCTTCAATATTTGCTCACATAAGTAGACTTGTGCTCCAATTTATTTATTTTCTTTTAAATTTAAAAATCCTATTAAAAATCTATTTAAACATCTTATGAAGACATTTTTATACGCATTCTATTTTAATTCTGCTTCTTCTGTTCACATTGGTGAGTATGCAATATGACAGGCAGTCTCTGTTCAACATGACTACTCATGGAAGTGGTTAGATCAGTAGATCTGTGTTAGGGGTGGCACAAAATGTTTCTTTATGATACAGCTTCTCTTGGGTAAGGAAGAGTTATGTGAACATTAGCAATGACACACATCTTAGTGTCTCTGCAAGAGAAAACCTAATGGTTCATTCAATTGTATTGGATATGCAGCTAGTCTCTTTGTGAACTGCATCACATCCCGAAACAATAGTACAGGTGTAAAATGTGTTTATATTTTTAAAAATGTATCAGATACAATTTTTGTCTCTTGACAAATGGTTTAAACACCCAGTGTCTTAAAAACAGATTTCCTTGTTCTTATTGAAGGAAATTCAAGTTGTATATGACAGCTAATAATATTTGGGGAATAGAGTAATAATTATCATGGACTGATGCAAAGTATCAGAGCTAGAATTGAGTGCATTTAGAGAAAATAATTCTCTAAAAAGTTATTTGTAGAAGATTCCAACCCTAGTACAATGATCAAAAATTTGGTACTGTTGTGTCAAGGAGGTGATAACAGGAGGCAGGTAACAGCTTTCTCACATCTCCGTCTCCCTTGATAATGTTTGCAGTGGCTCATCATAGGTAACTGATGTTAATTTATTCAAGCACACCTGTACAAGGGCCGGAAGTCAGGTAACCAGACAAAAAGTATGCTTCTGCTTTTTCCATACCGCTACCCAGAGGCCCATATCTGCACAAATTTACTTCTGGAAACATCAGCAGGTTTTAATAAACCACCTACAGATGTCTTGCTCCATACAAATCAAGGAGTTTATGTTTTTAAATCTGGACTGATTTAACTTGCAATCAAATGGCATGATCACACTTGGCACCAATAGTTGCCTTATATTTATTTATAAGTCACCCTGAGCAGTTATTATTTTGTTTTAAAATTTATTCATGGGGCTCAATTACCATTCCCATCTTGTGGAACACACACACATGCACACACATGCATACGCATATGCATGCATGCTCAGTTTTTGAGAAAACTTAAACCTGAGTAATGAATAGTTCTACTTAACTAGCAGACAGACAAAATGAAAAGTTTTGGTTTGTTCCTCTGAACAGGTACACTGAGAATTAATTTATTTTCCATAGAAAATAAAAAGGAAAAAGGAAAACATAGTAGCCTATTGTTATTAATGTTGTGTCCTAGCTTAAAACTCTGATTTGAACTGATTTTAATAGTGTCAGTACTGAAGTGAAATGGGGATTTAGCATGCACTAAGTCTAATTGAGAAGATGGCTCTATTTCTCCTCAAGGAAAAAAAAAAAGTTTCTCAGCAAGACCTAAAGACCTAATGAAGGCCAAAGGTTCACCTGCCACCTGTTTCATCACTGGTTTTGACCACAAAATTCTTGGCTCTTATAGGTGAGAGACCAAAATGAAGCTAACCGGTCTAAGTTGCATCGTTCAGACCTTTACTTCTGAATGTGTTCTTCAACTCAGATGAAACCTTGGCATTGCTATGTCCTTTGGTCAGGAAATAATTCTTCCCTCCTCCTATCCACATATCTCATCCACAGTTCAGGATGTCAGTCCCTGAGCAGCTGTACCTCTGTGTTGACTTCAAGCATTAACCATACCTATATCTTTGTAAGGAAAACTCAGCGTGTGCTGGGATAAAACTCATAGAAGAGGCTGGAAAAGAGATGTCAGGGGAATCTGACTACTGTGGACACTGACCCTTTCTTCTCACTTGCAGGAAAGATCTTCTCTGTCTCCAGAGAGAATTCAATCCAGAAGGACAAATGGTCCAAATCAAGTGGTCAGTCCTCAAAGCAGTGTATCTTCTTCCCATCTCTTTTCCATTTAAAAAGTTACTTGAAAAGATATCTTTCCATTCAAAGGGAGGCTTATGACATTGTTTCTGACAAAATTTTTAATATGGTCGCTTTTCGTATTTACTCTCCATTGTCTTTTTGCAACAAGATAGCCTGAACATCATGCCGAAGAAAGGACATCTGAAGTAAATACAGGAACAGAAATGGATTAACAGCTATTCAGGAAGTGGATGTTGAAGTATGGAAGAGAAAGTGGTTTACTCAAGTCTAGTGCTTCTAGGTAAAGAAGTCAGAAAGACCACTCTGGGGAAAAGACCAAAAAATCTAGGTATTAAGGGTGATTTAATGAGTGATGTTACTTGAAACTCAGAAGAATGATGAAAATAGGAGCTTTTAAAAATATCTAGGCTAAAGAGAGCTTGACTATAGGAAAACAATACTGTTTAATTTTTAGAAGGGATAACAGAATTTCTGGGTCTTTGATAGTAAGGAAAAAAGTCTTACTTTTCTTTCCTTCCTCCTGAATTGAAAAAAAAGACAGGTGAAGTGGGACTCTAAAATCTTCTGGTGATCTTGACCATAATTTGCAAAGATTAGCACTGGTTAGGCAAAGATCTCAGAGGATATTCCAGCATTGCAGGCAGAAGGATATTTATGCAGGTGTTGACCTTGGCAGGAATGATGTAGGAATGATAAAGCTAGCACAAATTGCTACAGGATGCTTTCTGCAAAGGGAGGGTTTACAGCTCTGACATAGATAAAACCCCTCCCTCATCCAAGCAGCACTGCTTTTGCTCCTGATGTGATATGCTACCTCTGGTAACAAGGAGTCTGTATCACAACCCCTCCTTTCCAAAGCCCATTTTACAGTAGCTCCACCCACTGTCAACAATTTGGGGTTTTGTGTATGTACATGGCAGGGGGAATATTTGATTAACCTTTGATTAACTAGGGTTGCTTTGGAAAAGGACTTAAGCCAAATCAGATGCCTCTAAAGGAAACAAAAATAATCAGCCAATGTTATCTATCTCCACTTAAACTTGTATTTTATTATAGAACATAGCTAGAGTTGTGGGTTTTCGATATCAAACTAGTTGTAACAGAATTAATAATATAATTAATCTAATGATAATAATAAGCTTAATAAAATGACAAAAAGAAGATAAAAACTTCACAAGTTTGTAAGCTATGGAATAGCTAGAACTCTGATTTCATTACAGAGATAGTACTGAAAGTACTGAAAAAAAAAATTCATTTTCGTTTTCAAAGCAAAGACACTCCAGCTAATCAAAGATTATATGAGTGACTCATAACACAAACAGATCACAGAGACTTTTGTAATGAGTCCAAAATGGGATGCAAATCCATTTCAAATATTATCCAGGAGTTATTACTGTGTGTTGTGTACTGTTAGGTAGCTAACCCTTATTTTTCATACAGCAATTGTTAGCAAAACACTCCTGAGTTTTTAAATGAAATTGATTTAAATGTCTGGAAGAAGTTCTCACTTTGCAATCCTATTAATCTAATTATCTAGTTATCTTCTTGATGATCTCCATAATCTGAAAAGCTAAGAATTGCATATACTCTCTCTTGGAAAAAAATATTCTAAAGGATGATGATAGAAAAAACTAAAACAAATTTAATAATTTAATGGAAAAGTTTTGGGGGTAATTAAACAGTTTGCAAAAAACCCCCAAAGAAATAAATACAGCAAAGAAGCAAACAAACAAAAAATCACTCCCCCAACAAAAACAAAATTCAAAAAACCAACACCACAAAAAAAAAAAAAAAAAAAAAAAAAAAAAAGGAGAGAATATATTGATTCAACTTTTACTTCCTATTTTCCTATTTTTTTTAAACAAAACTGCCCTTTTTTGGACAGAGTATTAGAAAATGTTACTTAAATCTTTAATTTGCTTTCTTTGATGTGCTGTACATATGCTTTAATTTCTGCACATTTCTAGATGTTGCACTTCTAGATAAAAATGGATAGCCCAGGGAAGTTTTGTATATGTTTCTTGCTCAAATATCTAAAAGAATTATCCTGAACCATGAGAGAATTTCCTGGTTCTTTCAAGGCATTTCCTTTTGCAAACTAAAACTGACTACTGTTGCAAACCAAAACTGATAAACCAAAACTAAAAAATAGTAGGGCACACAAATTGTACCACACCTTTGAATTTTTTGAATTACAGAATCATTCTTGAATCTTTGGAATTAAAGAATATAATATGCAAAAAAATGTATTTTGTCCCAGGTGCAACACATAACTGAATCATATCCTGAATGTTACTAAGAGAATGATATAAGAAGATGGCCTTGTCCATTACACAGCTCAAAATGATATGCAAATAATAATTTTATCTTTAAATATGCAACCTGCAATTTAAGACACTAAATCAGTTTTTTATTTCATGCTTCTTTCAATAAGCTTAATAGTAATATCCTATGTATATCACAAAAAATTTCAAAATGTGCCCTATATGGAGGTTCTTGTCTTGGAAAAATTTTATGCATGTCGTCACAGTCACTCTTACACTCTCTAAATCTTTACTATGCTAACTTTATTACTACCCTGATCGTTCAAAGTATTACAGTTGAAATTTAATACACTGCATAACGTTCCACATCCTGAAGCTAATCAGCTCTTGCTTCACATGTTCAATTCAAAGCTGTTTTGTGTAGTATATGACTGATTTTTCATAATTCATTTAGGGAAACAGACTGACCAAAACAAATTCTTAATTAACAAAGATTATGATTTCAGGAACTGAAAGGGGTTTCACACATCTAAGATTAGCATAGATTATACCACTGATTCACATACTTCCCTTGTCAAATTCGAGACTCATGAAACTTATCAGCACACAGCAAGAAAATGAGTCTTAATTTAGATCTATCTGCTTTGTTTCTAGTAGTTTAACCTACTGAAATGCAAGCTTCCTAGATTGTCCTTCTTAGGTGTTTTGAACTTGTATTCTTATGTTTGTTCATATTTTTCTGTTTAGTGGATTTCATAAATGGTAAGAGAAGACCTGAGATATTTAGGGACTGTACTCTTCATCAAAACAGTGAATTTGGCTCCTCAGTATCCATAACACTGACTTGCTTTCATTTTGTAGGACAAGAAACATTCCCTTTCAAACCACATCAATTTCAATGAAAAAAATACAAAAGCAAATCAAGAGCTGTGTATGAAATGTTTAGATAGTTTTAATTTCCTTCCTGTGTCTGACAATTTTTTACAGCTTAATGAAAAAATATGAAACACAAGTAAAGGAAAAGAGGTGACACAATTTGACCATTACTCCATAAACCAGAGAGATTTTGTTATGTGACAGTATGATCATCAAATGAGAGAGTTTTTATCCACAAGTATGAAATACCTGTCTTATCCTATCACTTTGACAAATTCCATTTGTTTTACATTCTCCTCAGGAATCAAAAAGAACAGTCTATAAAAAAAACAACCAAAAACCCCCAAAACAAAACAAAACAAAAAAAAACGAACAAAAACAAAAACAAAAACAAAACAAAAAAAAATCCATTCTAAACCAAAGAGTTTATGGACCAGCTGCTTCTGTTTAAGCCCAACTGCTTTTGTATTGATGCAGCATAGCTCAGGCATGATGTCATCTGAAGGGCCAGGAGCATATACCCTAGTTGATCTTAAAAATATGTAGGGAAGCCTTTTATCTCTGAATGTGCATAATTTGCACTGGTGGAGAAGGCATTTGCTCACATGCAGAAAATAATAACGTAGACTAAATGACCATAGTGGATAGAGATGTATGTAGGTTCTACTAAAGAAACAGACAATAATTTTCTTAATTCTTAATATTTACTTGTTTTCACTACAACATAGCATCTAGTTTTAAAACTTAAACATAGTAAAGAACAACCTTCTAATGCTTCCTGTTTGCTTTTGTATGAGCCTATGAGGATGGAAATAATTCCAGTCCTTTATTACTTATCTCCATCTTTTCATTCAACCACCCATCCACCTTTGCCCTCCTTTCTAGTTCTATGGTTTGATATGCATGCAATGGAGATATTTGTATTGTATATAATTTACTATACACTTAATAGAAGATTTTCTTGTTTTAAATGTTATAGGAAGAATAAAATAAATTTAATGAGAATAAATTTAATGAGGGCTGTAGCTTATAAACAGAAGTACAATACACATGTTCACAAGAATTTAGAAAGTATAATGCCATTTACTATCTAGCCAGTCACTTAAGAGGATGGCCCAATATATACCATTCTGAATGCCAAGGAACAATGAAAATCTTAAAGTGATAAATCTCTTTCAATGTCATGGGAACACAATTGTCACTTGTCATTACTGTACATCTCTCTATTTCTTCATACAGCCTAAACTGCCTATTCTTCCATAATTCAATGCATTTAATAATGCAGAAAATCAATTAATATTTACTGACCTGTCTCTGCTTCTTCGTGATGGGAACGCAGCGTTACAGCCAGCCACTGTGCAGACATGCATCTCTTTTAAATGAACATTTCGGTAGTGAAGCTTCACACTGTAGGAACTCTTGAAACTTTTCTTGCAAACATAGCAGATCTTGGGGTCTGGGCTGGAGCACATTTCACCTTCTGGGGAGAACTTCTGAGGGCTGCTGTAGTTGAATGTAGAAGCAAAACTTTCATGAAGAGCAGCCATACTGGCACTGCCTCCATTGTACAGTCCATATTGGCTCATATAGAACATATCATATGTAGGGTCTGTATACTCTTCCTTCACCTTAATGACATCCTGGTTGGAAGAGTCATTGTGGTTTTCATCTGGTCGGTCACTGTGCATCATAGATTTTTCACCAGGTTCATGAAGGCGATCATCGCCTTCCAAGGATTCTTCACACAATTTGGGCTCTGATGACTCTGACTCATTTTCATAGTCTCTCTCATGCTCCTGGTCTTCTGATGTCATGCTGTCTGCCCTTCTTATGTCTGGTCTGGACATACATCTACTTCTGTCACTTTTGGAAAAGTCTTTAACAGACAGGCCTGGGCTCATTTCCTCCTGAGAATGGCAGTGATTGTCATGACCAATGTCATTCACCATCGTGCTCCTGTCATTCACCTCTTCATCTTCATCATCAAACTCATCAGCAGTGTCAATAACTTCCTTTTCAATTTTAACTGGCATGCTTGACTTCCTTGGCTTCTTCTTGGGAGCAAGGTCTGCACTGGGCTCTGGGGTGGGCATTAACACTGAAGGTACCGATGACTCTGAAGGAGGAGGAGGATGCTGCTCCATGCCACTCACAGCTGGTATTATGGGACTGGTTGGGAGTGAGGTTGGAGGACTCACCATCTCTCCAGGAGTAAGTAAATTTCTGTAAAAAGGAGGAACAGGTTGGACAGTCTTTAAAGCTGGGAAGACCAGCTGACTGGGAAGAGGGTTCTGTAGTACTGGGTCTAGAGGGGGAGTGGTAAACCCCATCGGTGGACGCCCAGGGCTTGTTAAAGTTAGGTTGGATTTTGTACTTGCTATAACAGGAGTGGCAGCACCTGATGTAGCACGAATTAGATCTTTGTCACGGTTATTCCTTAGCATAGGCATGTGGAGGCGGGGATTTGGGTTAGCACTGTGGCGATTGCGGCTTCTGAGAGAGCTGAAGACCATATTGCAGCCTTCAATAGTGCATCGATGCTTGATTTTCAGGTGCACAGCATTGTAGTGGATTTTAAGAGTACCTTTGTCATAGAAAGTTTTGCCACATGCATTGCAAAACACTCTTCCTTTCCTGGAGGCTGACCCCATTCTCCTCATTCTGTGAATTCGGAATGAGCTTTTTGTGTGTTCTGTTTTCGATAAATCATTGACTGGCGTAGGTGTTTGAACAGGAGAGACACAGGCTGGCTCAGTTTTGGGCTCCACATTTGTGATGCTGGTCAAAGCATTCCTGCTGGATGCTTGCTCATTCTTGAAAGGTGTAGGGGAAACTTCAGATTCACTGCTCTCATTATATTCATTTTGGGTTGTAAGGCTTGGTTCACGGAGCCTCATTGCTGGCTGTTCCAGCAGGAGACCATTTGGAGGCAGCCCCAGCAGTGGAGCAGAGACTGGATTTATGTACTGGAATGGAAGCAGGAATGCAAGGCTATTTGGGATGTTTTCAAAATGATGAATGCTGGAAGGGTTGCTATTCTCCAGGTGAGCAAGGAGACTTGGGCTCCTGGTGCGATTATTGCTTTCAATAAAAGTCCTTATATCTGAATCTGTCTTTGAAGATGGCACAGCCACAGCCTGCCCTTCTTTTTCTTGAATTGCCATCAGCTCCACGATAGATTTCGTTTCTCCAAATCTCAGGAACTGCTGAAGGGTAATGATCTCTTCTTCCCTGGACATGATGGCCCAGCGGTCCAGCACCTTGCCTGCAGCATCCTAGAAGCCATATCAAAGAAACAACAAAGACAAAACACAAAGAAAAGCTTATTGATTCTGCATAATTATTGAAGAAGGTGCTCTGCTGCCTGAACATGAAACACTAAGCTCAAAAAACAAGATGCAAACAGTGTTAATAGAACTTGACCAAACAACACAAACTTTCCATCCATGCAAATACTGTAATTAGAGTCACAGTTAGAAAACCAGATTGAGCTTACTAGTGTCAGAGTACACAAAATGTAGACGCTGTGACTCTGTGATCCAAGATGCTTTCATTTTAACAACAGTGATCTCTGTAGAATGCTACTGTTTAGAATACATTGGTAAAACATGTTGCTGTGCACACCACTGTAAAATACAAAAATTTGTACCTTAATCACTATTAAATGGTAACACTATTAGAAAAAGCTAAATAAATACAATTGATATATTTGTTCCTTAAATACAAGCAGATAGAAGACTGAAACCATTTATAGGCCATTTCATAAGAAACTTTGATTCAAGGCAAAATGTCTTGAAAAGAGCACATAACACGTGTACCTTAATCGCTTTTCCTGGACTATTACTGGCAATTGATTGATTGTAAGCTTGCAATGTTGGTATAGTTTAGACTTGAGAGATTACTTTTTTTGTAGCCTTTTTATAAATGACAGTTAAAAATATGTAAAAAAGTAAGGATCTGATGAATGTAGATAGCATAAATGTGTAAAAATGTTGTGTCTTAATATTGCCTTCTGATAGCAAGGGAAAAATCCAGAGAGAATACACATCAGTAATCACAAGACTATCTGTTGTTAAATATACATTAAAAAGCATTTCACACTTTCATTTTTGCTAGTAAGCATGAGATTTGCCTGAAGGTAGGACTTAAAAATTCTGCAATGTAATGTCAGGCAATCCATTCAAGAGAGTATTGATAAAAACATATTAAAATACTTATATAATGAATACATCATTTTATTGGCATCTTTCCTTTTGGGCAAATGCTGGACATAAAATTAGCACAGTAACTATAACCAACAAGAAATATGGAAGGCCATCAAACCAGAATTATTCCAATGCTTCCTCATGCAATAGACAGTTTGAAAGCCTTACAAGACACACCACCTCTGCCTCTGATATTTTCACATCTGCCTCTGATATTTTCACATCTTGAATCTCAAGTTCAGAACCTTACCTGAAGACTTTGGATTACACACTGCTGCAAAAATCATTAACTCTTGTTCTATTATGAAGTCTAAAATACCTTTCTTCCCCTCCAGCCCCTTTACCCCCTGGATTTATTTTTAAAATTTATTAAATTAATTAATTATTTTCGGTCTTCAGATGATTGATACTTCTTTTTCCTCACATTTCCTAGAGTACAAAAAATTATAATTTGCAATGTCAAATAATAAAGCTTGTGTTTAATTAATTAGAGTGGGTTTTATTATTTCAGTTTGAAAATGTTCAGTTCACCTCTCTGGGTATAAAGTTAATGCTGAAGATTAATGCCACGTATGTTTCAGTTCCTTAGAAACAACTACAAAATCTTTATAAATGCTCCACATATGAACTATTACAATCAAACCCTGAAACACAGTGAAACCCTCAACAGCAATTAACTTGAAAAATCTTACCCAGTTAACCCAGATGGAAAGCCCCAAAACCCATCTATGTTTAGAAAATGTTCATTCTGTATTTATGCTGATGAATGAGACATCATGATGCAGATGCTGGTTTTGGTTTGCCGCATTATGGGGAAATGTGTTCACCTTTGAACACCCCTAAGCACAGTGGACGTGTCTGATTTCTATACCCTTACAGTTCTTGATGTAGCAGTATTTTACAGGCAGTCAGAAATCATCTGGAACATCAACTATCTAACAGAAATCATCCAGAACATCAAATATCACCCCCACCAAGAAAAATAAGTGAGACAAAACCAAACCTAAATGAGATGAGGGGTGGGAAGAAAAAAACCACAAAAGCCATTAAAAAAAATTAAAGGACAGGTTCATATTTTAAAGCTCCAAAATTATATTTGTTTTTTCCTACCCAAATAACTTTAGCTACTCTCCCCTTGGGTAAGATCTAAAGTTTCTTACACCTACTTCATCAACTTCCAGCCAACCATAGCAGTTCAACATATGGGTAATTCCTAGATGAAACTGCAAAACCAGATTTGAATCAGATTTTGATCTCCAGGTCTTTGCTGTCATATCTGACCTTATCTATCTGCACACATTTCCCATCCCAAATCACAAATATTAATTCTTTCTAACTGTAATTCCCATAGTTTAAAGATGGAAATAACATTGTCTAATTTACACTGCTTTCCTGTATTGAATTAGGATTCCTGTCTGCAGCCAGCTGCAGGCTGCTTTGTAATGTACTACTGCCTCATTTTATGTTTTTGTTTTCATTTGTAAATCAAGCTTATATAACAGATGGATGCTTTACAAAAACCGATATATACGTAATTAAAATTTAATCACAGCTAGCACAAGAATAACTCATGAGAATAGTAGGTAGAGATCCTGTAACAGACTCCCACATATAAGGGGAAGGTGGTGTCACACAGTCCGTCCCTGATGGCAGCACAGCCAGCTCTCTGCATACACAGAACAGGCAGGCAAGCCTATAAATTCAGGGGTTCCCTTTCAGGGAATTACTCA
This sequence comes from Vidua chalybeata, assembly GCF_026979565.1. NCBI lineage: Eukaryota > Metazoa > Chordata > Aves > Passeriformes > Viduidae > Vidua > Vidua chalybeata. The sequence continues at coordinate 18,269,795 of NC_071570.1, read as the reverse complement.
CATCTTATCTGAGCAAAGCTGGCACTTAGCTACATGAGTTACCTCTTGATGAGACACCACCACTCCTTGTTTCACTTTGTTTAAGAATTTACAATGAGGAGCACGGGACCTTCAGCAGCTGCTAAGTTCCACTGATCAGAGAAACTGGCAGTTAAGGATGTGATTGTCATGGAGTTACCCTTGCTGTCATAGAAAAAGCAGGGAACCAGAAAGTTGCTCTTAAATACTCCTTGTCTACTCCTACTACCTTTATCAAGCTTTATCTTTTTAATTTTCAGCAAGAAGTTTTCTGGCCTTTTTTGCCCAACAAAAACAGACAGAAATATGCAGATGCCTATATTTCATAAAACTCTCACTGCTTATGGATACTGTCTAGCATATGCTTCAATATTTACACAGTGAAAACTTTCCATAAATCATTGTAAGCATGTATTATGCAAAACTAGATAAAGAGTGAATAGGAATGTCATTTTTTGATAAAACTTAAAATTAACAAAAAAATCTAACCATTATCCCATTTGAATTTAGCTATAACTAGCTAGGGATCTTTCTATATATGGTAATACTTGATTAGAGGTTCAAGTCCTTTCTTACATGTAATCGATTTCTTGTTTCTTACAATCTCTCATGCTAAATTTTCTCCCCGAAGCCATTAAAGCATATCAACATTTAAATACTTCATGACAAAAGGTTCCAATTTATATTACTTTTTTCAGCTAACAACTGATTAAGCCAAGCCTCCAGTGACAATGTGTACAAGGAAGTCAGTGAGTACAGAGATACCACTGCATGCATACATCTCTAAGCCAGGCAGGAGACAAGTAAACCCAATCTGTACAGCATATGCTTATGTTCTTCCTACTTTGTCCAAAAAGCCTTGCTTTGATTTTTAATTTAACAAATTTTATTTTGGTTTATTTATTTATTTATTAAATTTTATTTTTACTGTGTGGATCTCTTTCTCACCATTTCAGTTGGAGAAAATCTTTTAATCTTTAAACTATATTAAACTGACCTCCAAGGATCCAAGGCATAACACATAACCTTTTCTAACTCTAATCACACACTCAAGCCTATTATTTGAATAAACAGATCCACATATACACATATGACATTAGATCTGTAAAGTAATGTCATGGTTTATCATCCTGAAACTGCCTCCTGAATTTTGCTGACTGTATGTTAGGAAGAAAGGTGTGTGCCAGGATGTGTAAGGGTACATCTTGTCTTAAACTTCTAGGACTGGAAGAATATATGGTGGGATCAGGACGATTATCTTGAATAAAACAAACTACAAGAAAGTATGGACACAAAGATCACTCTAATTTTTAGGGGCTTAACTGGGGAGGGTTGCGAAGGTGAGTCTTCATTTCCTGAAGGCCTTCAGCCTTTAAATCTTTCAATTGAGCTTTAAAACCTCCCAGTTTAAAAACTGCATGTTTAGAAAATAAGGGCAGTCTACATGTGCATACACCATAAACATACACTGTAAACATATTATGAAATCAGTTGTTTAAAATACTCATTTTGTGTGAGAAGCTCCCACGACTGCTGTGACTGCATTACAGGCAGAAATTTTATATGTTTACACACAGAGGAACACATTAGTATACATATACAACACTGACATTTTGCAGTTCTGTGGTATCTTACTGATTCACTTCTTAGGATGGGAAAAATGTATATATACACCTGACTGGATACACAGTGAGAGATGCCCATACAAGGCTGAGATTAATAGAAAGGTTAAAAACTAGATTGCTTCTAAAACTAGCTTTATGTTCTGGGAGACACTCAAGGATTATTTTCAGGCACTATTGTGATAACTTCTGAGAAACATTTGAAGTTATACAGAAAAAAGAAATAATTGCTAGGCTGCATATTTTAGTACGTTTTCATATGCACCTAAACAGTGGGTTTTGATGCAAGTTTCCTTGTTACAAAATATTGCATAGATACATGTTTGATTAAATAATTAGGCTAGCTCAGGGTATATCACAAATTTTTCTTTGACAAGCTATTCTTAAGGAGATGTATATTTTCTAGCTGATCTCAAAGAAACATTTTGAATGCAGCTGTAACAGTTGAAAAGCAGACTGAAATATATTAATTTGGTCATACTATAATTGCACAGCATGGTTTTAATTAGGGTGTAGACGAAAAAAAATCTACATTTGTTTATAATAAAGAAAAGCCTTCATAATTTCCATGATTTAGGGTTTGCTGTTTTTTGTTTGGCTGAATTTCCCAGAAGCATCTCTTTGCTTCGCAATTAAATTTCAAGCTGCTACACTCTGGGTAGTCCTACCACTCCTGGGGTAAAAGTTACCAAAACTGTGCAGCTCCACACCAACTCACATTAGTACAGATGGGACAATATGCAACACCTCTAACTCATTTTGGCTAACTCCCACTGATCTCAGCAGGACCAAAGTAAGCCCTCTATCTAGTTTTCCACATAAATATACACTCACACATGCAATCAGATATTCATTTTCTTGATAGGAGTTTTTACCATGCTGAATTTCCCTCACCTTTGCTCCTGTAAACATGAAGAAAAGATGTGTATACGTGCTCACTGTGATTTTACATGTGCAACTAATATGAGATTTAACACACTAAGTCTGCAAAGAGGCATGATTGAAATTTTTTTCCCCTCAGCTGTCACTTCTCATCCACCTCCCACCAGCCTCCCTTCACTAACAGAAACCATATGAAAAAATGAATGTTCAAGTGTCAGCGGTCCTTTCCTTGAGTTATACTGCTGCAGCAGGAACAAACATTGCAGCACTACTGAGTTCTCAGTCAATAATGGAAATCTTTATATTTGACTTCACTGCAGCCTCCACTCTGCTAGAACTGATAGATATTCTTCCCTTCTGGCACCCCTTTTCTCTTCTCACTTGTTTGCCTTGCCCCAAGGCACAGGGTAGGCATCAGGATACCTGCATGCTACAGGAGAAGAGAAGGTGGCTGTCTCTCCCCGAAGTTTCACTAAGAATGGCACTGGCAGTGTGTGTTCAGAAGAAGAGTAGCATGAAGGAGACTTTATTTACTTACATACATACACAGACATATAGGTATACATATACATACATATACATATATATATATATATATATATATATATATATATTATATATATATATATACACACACCCGGTTTGTAACAGTACTTGCTCTGGTTCCTCTTTCTTGGCCACATCTCTTTATCCATTCAGCAGCAAAACATTTTGTGTTTTCATCAAAAGGACCCCCAAAGACCTTTGCAAACTTTATGAACTGATATTGTAGACACTGGGGCAAATCTGGCTGCACTTTAGATCAAGAATAATTGCACCATAAACCTGGAGTAATTCCACGGACCACGCTGGAAAGTAATTTTGACCTAACTTAGCCTTGAAACAGTATGTGGAGCCAAATCTGTCTGAATATATATTGGGGGTGTACCACCATGGTGGAACACAGCAGCTGTGTAACAACGCACAGGAGCACTGCTCAACGGTTTTGGAGTGAAAGTGAGGAACACCATGTCCTGCTGAAACTGCAGATGAAACATAAGGCAGTGGAATGCAATAACCGCAGCGGAAACCTGGCCAGGACACTGCCGTTAACCACCCACACTCTCGCTTAATGGCCTTCAGGGTCTTTATGGACCAAAAGTATGCAGGTCTTCTGTTTCATATCTTCCCAAAGATGCATGCCAGGACTGCAGACACCCCCTGCACAAGCAACCTGCTGGGGTCCTGGTTCTGGACTAAGCTGCCTGGAATGGTAGGAAAACACCGGATCCTGAACACATGACTCCTTTTGGGGACTGAAATTCCTCATAGTGTACCCCAATCCCAGGATGCCTTTTCATTTTTTGGGTTCATCAACCATAAAATGCCCTTGAAATCATTGCTCTGAAAGAGGATGAGACTCTCATTTGCCAACTCTAAAGCAGCCATGTGGATTGGGTGTAATGTGTCTTACTGATTCCAGAAAAAAAACAGTAATTTGAATTCTTTCCCCTCTTCATTCACCTCTGCAACTCCAGTGAAACTATTAGGATGCAAGGGCACTAGTTTTAAATGCTTTGTCTGATTTTTAAGACATATTGTTTGACTTGTGATAAAATATTCTTTTTGTTATGGATGATTATGGACCAGATAATATGTATATATGTATAATTCACAAGACAGTGACTATTTTTTCCCTGAGTAACACTGCACACAGTATTTTTATTTTTAAAATTATAATAGATCACTGTGGGGCTACAATGTATTTAATCACAACAGCTTGAGCTTTATTTAATCATAGCAAATACATCAAGTCTCTTTATATTTGGGTGCCAGACAAGTTTTTTTTTTCACAGCAGATGTCTGTCCATACTTAGAGAAAAAAAAATCTAAGTACAACCAGCGTCTGATACTCTTCTTGCATTTACTAATTTTCACAGTGGTATAACTGCTGTGGTTTAACCCCAGCTGCCCCACAGCACCACACAGCTGCTCACTCACTATTCCCTCTGTGAGTGAATAAAATAAAATATACTAATATTACTGGAAAAGAAAAGGAATGAGAAATAAAACCCAAGAGGAAGAAGTGATGCACAATACAATTTCTCCCTGGCAGCTGACTGATACCCAGACTGTCCCCAAGCAGGGACTGGCCCCTCCCAGCCAACTCCCCCCAGTTTACAAACTGGGCATGATGTTCAAAGGTATGGAATGTAACTTTGGACAGTTCAGGCCACCTGTCCTAGCCATGCTCCCTCACAGCTTCTTGTGCACCTGGTTCCTGGCAGCGCATTGAGAAAGTTTTTGGTTTAGGGTAAGCACTACTTAGCAACAAATAGAGATCACTGTTGTTCAAAAGATTCTCCTACTAAATCCAAAAAAGAGCACTGCACCAGCAGTGAGCTACTAAAAGAGCTACTAAAACACTTAACTCTACCCCAGCCAAAGCCAGAACAAGGTACTGTGATGTCAACAAAAATTGCTTTGATTTACAACTGTCACGTTGGTGACAAGTGTTAAAAGGCAAAAGATCCCACTATTTTCGAAGTATTTAGTCCTTTTCATCCCAAGAACTGCACAAATTTTCAAATGCCAACATTTATTCCCTTTACCATCTGTTCTGGTTGCCATGTCCAAAAGACTTTTGGAAATGAGAAATTAATGTGAGGTGAGCATACACTTTACGGTATCTGCTTAAAATATTTTTAATGCACACTAAGGGGAAGCATTTGTTCTCAACATTCCTGAAATGGTAAAATATCAAGACTTTATTGAGTTGTTTATTCAAATTTCTTAAATGGCTTTGAAATCCATAACTTTGGACCCAAACTACAGGGAATATTTTGACACCTTTGCTTCTCTACAACCTGCTAGAGTGGAAAATTCATTGAAGTATCTGAAGAAGCTTGCCACTAATTTGTGGCATGTAACAGCATGTTTGTCCTTAGGCCAACATGGCTACTAGAGGTAATTAAATCACCAAACACATGGTGTATGTGTGTAAAATTTAGAGTACACAAGGTGCCACGGGCACTTTTCAGATACCATGTAAACAGAGATATGAACATGGTAAGCCACTGAAATAATTTCAGCTACAAAATAATTTTAGAACACAATTTTGCATGTAAGTGCATTAGAAATAACCATCATGCATATAACAATAGCATATGTAATAATGATTGATTTTAATTCTTTCAACAATTTTTGCATATATATTTGACCATTTTGGTATAGTACATAAAAAAATTTGCCTTGATACTATCAGTCACCAAAAATCACCAGTGTTTTTATTTTTTGGTGTTAGTGCTGCAAAACTCACTGAGAAGTAAAATTATATTCTCTCTGGTTTTCTGTGCTGTGGCAGTCTTTCAGTAAGTGTAGTAAAGCTCTCTGAGGCTCAGTTTCACTAACACTGAAAGAATGACACATAATTTCTATGAGAAAGAGGAAATAAGCACTCATAAGGTATTGTATTTGCAATACACACAGCCACAAGAGACACCCAGCCTCTTTTCAGCTGAGACTTTTCCCAGTGCACTCTGCAATAACATAAACAAATCGTGTCTGATAGCCTTGCTCTACTAACATGGACTGCACCAAATGCAGGGCAAGACATGTAACCAGTCAAGTAAAATCAAATTATCAGATGGTCCTTCCCTCACTTTAAATCTAGACTGACTACAGCCATAAGTCTAACTGGAAAACATAACCAAGAAAAGTTGAGTCTTTTTGGGCTTATCAGTAAAACTTCTGGCTAAGTCAGTAAGAAATTTGCCTAACCAGGAGCACTGTAAGGAATTGAGAAGTTGTCCAAGGTCATAAACACTGGAATGAAAGTGCCAATGAGTTATACTCATAAATTGGATTTCATTACATGCTTGGTTTTCTGATTGAACACAAATTGTGTCTCAATAAGGGGATTCAGCTGTACTGTATGCAGGATATATGAATGGCAGCACAATCAGGAGATTGATTTCCATCTTTACTATTCATTAGGGGACTATGCATTATTACTTGCAATATATACTACAAGATCTTAATGAGGCTTTTTTTCTTTTATTGCTTACCAAAAAAATTTACACCAATAAAACACAGGTGTGTCATAGGTGTGTCATAGGCATTATGACGCAAAAGGGAGACAGCAGGGTGCAGAAGTGACACCAAAATGGCAAAGGTCTCTGGAATATAAAAGGACATGAAGCGAGCTATCAGTTTGAACCTATTAGAGGCAGTGAAATGCAAGAGAAAGTGGGGAAATTATATTACAGTGTACAAAGTAATAATAACTGTGCCTTCATGTCTTAATACCCTCTTGTCCCAGCAGTCCTGACTTTCTAGGCAGCCCACTTCTCCACATTAACAGTAGTCATTTGGAGAGCAGCAAACGTGCCATTAGAAGCACTTTTACAAGTGTATATTCATCCACCAATTAGCTTAATGTGGCTGCTTTCTGCATATTTTCTATCCAGGCTTGCACAAATCTTATTAATATTTCCCCCTAGCGCTTTGACAGATTACCTTGTCATTATGCATCCTGGAGCCTTTTAAACAATATGGGTAAACTACTGTTTGCGAGGTTAATGACAATTATCCCCTAATTACTGCATAAGTCACTCAGTCCACTTTATCTCATAGGCAGGGTTCTGCTCTGTGTATCTGCCATTGTGTCATTGTAAATGAATCTTGTATAGCTATGTTTATCTGTCGTTGCCTTGTAAATTACACTGACAGAAGAATGAACAAATTACTGTGTATCATCACTTAAATACAGCTTCTGATAAAAAAAAAAGTCCCACAAGCACAGCACTTGAATTTTACCCAGCTCACAATTAGTAAACACATATTGTATGTTTTGGGAGATATATTTAGACATGGATCAGACACTGATGGAAGAAGGTTCTGAAGTGCTAAGTCTAAGAGGGCTAAAACAGAAGAACTATGGAAAGCTACACTAGTAGTAATTTGATGATTCTCTCCTGAGAACTCTTCTGTTAATTTAACAATTGATACATGAGCCAGTGATATTTTCCAAACAATCTCATATTCAGGACTGTGCTGAATTCCACAAATTCTATTTCTATTGTTCCTGACCACAGCCACACAGGATACTTTTTTTAGCTGAAAAATCCAAATAAATTTGGAAGAGAAGTAGCATTCATAAAACCACAAGCAATGCTAATTTAATGCACTTCAGAACAATATCTGCATCAGGAGAGGAACAGAGAATTGGCAAATACCAACTTCCTTGTATATTCCATTTGTCTGAGGCAACTTCAATGACAGAGTAAAGAGTACTCTACTAGTAGGACATCGCTGGGACAGGTAAGTCCTGCTTTGAGAAAGAAGGTTGAACTTGTTATTGTGCTTGATTCCTTCTTTCACCAAAGACATCTCAGTATCTTCAACTAGAAGTGCCTAAATAGTCAGTGCTCAGAGACAAAATTAGCCCACAGTAAAGAACATTAAAACAGCAGCTACTTTTAAAGATAATGCCCCTTCCTATATTGGTCTTGGGAGGGTATCCTATTCATAATCGTAGGAAACACAGTCCTTTGCAAACAGTACAAAAAAGACAGTGCAGTTCCACTCTGTCTTGGGAAGGTGAAACTCTCCTTCTTGAGATAGGGAAAGCCTCTTAGTACTGGCCTGCATTGCTGGCGAATGTGGTAATTGCGCAGTGTTAGTAATGAGGTTTCACATAATACACACACTTTATCACACTTTATGCACATATACAATACATCCACAAGTATCAATGCTATAGTTACATATTTGAAATTTATAAGATTTTTCCTTATATTTTGTACATCTCCTCATATAGTAAACCTTGTCATTCTATACATGTACTAAAATATGCCCAGCACCACCATCTGACCAATGTGGTATGAAAAAAATCTGAAGTAAGGAAGACAACATGCAAATTGGAGCAGAATTATGATTCCTGAATGGTAGCAATATAAGACAGTTTACATCACTGTACAAGAAAAAGAAAATGTCAAAACTCTCCAAATATGGTCATTATTTACTGCAATTCAGGAGGTTATACCAACACTGAAAACCCTTTTATCAGTGTAAATTTATTTTGTTGGATTATGATAGCATCATATCTAGAAAGAATGGGCAGACTGAAATGTAGCAAAATTACTGATATTATGGGAAATCACAGTGGTTTGAATGGAACACAGATGAGGGTGGCACCTTTGACCATGCTCTCAATATAACTTGGAAGAAAAAGCTGTAGTGAAATGGTAAGAAAATGTAACAGCCATCACTGCCAGGGACAACTGAAAAGACTGATCGATTTTGAGTAAGCACTACCTCAAGGGTTTTGGTCCCACTAGGATTGATCTTTGTGTCTGTCCTGTGCTTAGTCAATGTAACTTTCAGCAGGATATCCACTGCAAAAATAAATGGAAGTGCTGTAGTAACCCTCCACCCTCCCTCTAAGTATATTATTTTCTCTCTATGCTGAAGGAAAAAAAACGAAAACAACAATGTTGTAGATGTTAAAGTGCAAAAAATGGTTTAAAAAGCTTAAGAACACAGAATGCTGTTATTTCCATGTACATTCTTATTTGTAAAGAAAAAAAAAGTTTCTAAATTATTAATATTTCTCTTTGAATTTTAAGCTGATTTGGCCTCTGACTTTTGCCAATAGCAGAGAAACTGTCAAAAGCATTACTGAAAATCAAAAAGATTATATCAGTTGGTTTCTCTTGGTCATCTAGATGGGTTACCTTGTCATAAAATGGAATTAATGACACATATTGACAGTATGGATTGAATGGAAGAGTAAGTAAGAGAATGCTAAGTGTTGGAGATAAACAAGCACCATTTGCAGGCTTAACCGTGTTTTCATGTAAAACTTCTTTTTTCAAAACATAATGGAAATTCTGACTGAGTAAATTCTTCCAACTTGTGCCATGATGAGGCCTCTGCCATCCCTCTCATTCTGCCATTTTAAGGGCCTGATATATGATGGACATAAGCAGAGAAGGCACCTTGGCTCTTGTGCAAAAACCGTTTGTTTTGGTTTTTCTTTAGTGAGTTTGCAGCTTCAGATTTACTATCTGAACTATGTGTACAAATGACCTAAATGCTTGGAAATTCAAACCATACCTAGTTTTAGGGAGGGTTTAAAGAAGGATCTAAAACATCAGCGAGAAATCTCATAATCTATATCACATGAAAAGAAAACCAGTATTTTTACGTTTTTAATGCCTTGTCATACAGTAATCTCAGAGAAAGAGGTGGAGGTGGGTATCCTCAAGGAAACTGAAGATTAATTACTGGACTCAGCAGCCACTTCTTGTGTATTCTGGACAAATCATGGTCTTTCCATATCTCAGATCCTTGTTTTTAAGATGGAAATAATGTCCCCTTTATGATTGTAAAGAAAACATGCCACAGACCTTAAAGAAAACATGCCTTTGAAAGTCTGAAGTCTATGAAGCACTACTCTATATGTAATACAAAATTTTGTCCTTTCTGACCAACCTGATCTCCTCTTATATGAGGTGACTTAACCAGTGGAAGAGGGGAAGGCTGTAGCTGTTTGCTCAGACTTCAGCAAAGCCTTTGACATTGTTTCTCACAGTGCTCTCCTGTAAAAGCTAGCAGTCCACAGCTTGGACAGATGCACCCTTCACTGGGTGGAGAACTGGCTGATGGCCAGGCCCAGAGAGTGGTGAACGGTGCTGCATCCAGCTGGTGGCTGCTTACTGGGTGTCCCGCAGGGATCTGTGCTGGGCCCAGTCCCATTAAATATCTTTACTGATGATTTGGATGGAGAGATTGAGTGTGCCTGCAGTAAATTCATGGGTGACACCAAGCTGGGTGGAGTGTTGATCTGCTGTAGAGCAGGGAGACTCTGTAGAGGGATGTGGACAGGCTGGATTGATGGGCTGAAGCCAACAGCATGAGGTTAAACAAGGCCAAGTGTCAAGTGCTCCACTTTGGGCAAAACGAACACAAGCAGTGCCACAGGCTGGGGGCAGAGTGACTGAAAAGCTGTCCAGCAGAAAAGGACCTGAAGGTGCTGGTGACAGTGACTGAACATGAATCAGCATGCGCCCCAGTGATCAAGAAGGCAAATGGCATTCTAGCCTGTATCAGCAAGTGTGTCCAGTGAGACTAGGAAAGGGATTGTTGCCCTGTCCTTGGCACTGGGGAGGCCACACCTCCAATTCTGTTTTGGGCCCCTCACAACAGGAAAGCCATTGAAGTGTCCAGAAAAGGTCAACAGAGTTGGTGAAGGGTGTGGCCGCCCCAGTATGAGAAGTGGCTGAGGGAGCTGGGGTTGTTTAGCCTGGAGAGGAATAGGCTCAGGGGTGATGGTATCACCCTCTACAGCTGCCTGGAAGGTTGCAGCCAGGTTCTGTCCCTTCTTCCAGACAACCAATGACAGGACAAAAGGTCATAGCCTCAAGCTGCACCAGGGAAGGTTCAGGTGGACAGTAGGAGAAATTTCTTCACTGCAAGAGGTGTCAGGCATTGGAATGGCCAGGAAAGTGGTAGAGTCATCATCCCTGGAAGTGTTCAAGATATAACTGGATCTGGCATTTGGTGTCATGTTAACAAGGTGGTGGTCCAGTCAAAGGTTGGACTTGATGATATCAGAGGTTTTTTTCAACCTAACTGATCCTTTGATTTTATGCTTCAAGGTAACCTCAATAAAATTCTGTATTGTGAACTTGTCCTGCCTTCATGAGTATTCAAACAACTCTGCCTCACAGCAAGGTTATAAGCAAACTGATCTACAGAAGAATTGAAGAGAAATGACAGACATAGAAAATGTTACTAGAGAATTTCAGTAGCATTCACTCTCCTTTCAGTGGAGGACAGAGGGACACATCTGTAAGGATTCACTTCTATGATAGGTAAGCTTGCATCAGCCAATGAACACCTTTTCTAGATCATCCTCTCAGAGAACAAACTTTATTGCACTTTGTTGCAATTGTTTCATTCATGCTTATTATGTTTAAGGCTTCCCAAGTAAAATAACTCTCAAATAAAAATACCAATCCCTCTTCCCCAAATGGACACCAATGAACTGTCATTAGAGTACTTCTAGTGCAGTAAATTCTAAAGGAAATAAGTAAGTGCTCACACTTACAAGTTTCTTTTGATAACTTTACAAGCTCCCTTCTTACCCCAGGGGGCAGACTCTGTCTAATACAGAAGACACTCCCCTAAATAAAAGTATTTGTTGCAAAGCAAATAAAATTAATCATTTTCATAAAAAAAAAAAAAAAAAGTAGGATACCTTGGTAAAATGTAAGCAAAAAGTTAATTTTAATGTTTTGGCACATCTACAGCTCTTAGAAATGGCATCCAAAATCAGTCCAAGTGTGGCTGATAAAGCAGGCTTAGAGTTGCCTTTCAACTTCCATTTTTAATAATAAAAAATCAATATATGGAGGATTAAAAGCCTCTGGTTTTGATTTTTTATCTCAAAACCAAAAGATGACAAGGTTATGGCGGTATATGAAATTCAGGCCATGGCCATAATGATGCAAATATTTTATACTCCATTTATTTACTACATTTTACAGTGAGACTGAAATAAATTGTAAAATAAAATTAATTCTAACATATATATATATATATATATATATATATATATATATACATAATTTTATTTGCAAACACAATCCTGAATATGCATTCTGAAACTCAGAAAATCAACAGATTCCACTTCAGATCTGAAATGTCCATTTTAAAATAAAACAAGGAATAGTCTGGATAGCAACATGCCAAACACTGTAAGCATTTACATGGAGCCAAATGCATTGTAAATTACACTACAGAGTGAAGAGAAAGTATCATGGTGTACAGAAGAACCAAGCAAATCTCTTAGCAATCACAGACTCCCTCAGCTGTTCCTAAGTGATGACAAAGTTTGAAAAGAAATTGTTTAAGCAGTTTTGTGAAGGATGTGAGACTCTCTATTTCATTGTTTTCAGGCAAACCAACTGAGCTTGGCTCGAGCATGACAATAGCACAGAAAATTTTGTATATTCAGTCCATATTCCTGCAATCTTTAAAAGAGGTAAATGGAAACTGAAGACTACAAGCCAATGTTAATTTTGTTCACATAGGACAATAAGGTCAAACCTCTATAGGGATTTGTAAAACTCATAGTAAACAGTTATAATTTATAAGCATTTTAAAGCATACCTGTATGTCTTGCACTCCTCTTAGCATAAAATGATTGCTGCCAAGTCATTAGAAATGCAACATTGTATTGTTATGTGATCAACTCCTAGAATTTTTTCTCAATTTTTTTCTTAAGTGAACTACAGTAATTAATTTAATTTGGTGGAGCTAAACAAGCAAGGTTACCTATAACATGGTTGTCTCAAACCACATGAGTTTTAAGGAGGGGACTACACCTTCAAAAGTCCATTAATCAAATCAAATTACTATGCAGGATTCACCATAGGCACATCACAGCAGTGTGAGCATATTCAGACAATTACATTGTGGTACACTCATAGCAGCAAGGACATAGCAAACAGCAGCAGCAGTAGGCCAGGACAAGCAGAAATGCAGTGGCTTACACTTGTCCCTTCACTGATCTGAGGAAGTGAAAAGCACTGAATTTACACAAAGAAGTTACTATTGGTTCTGCATGACTTATGAATAACCTTTAACAGAAGATATAGTCAAATCAAGTTAAAACCATTTTTCCTTAAGTGCAGTTGTAGAAAATAACATAGACAGACATGAACAGACATAGAATTAAGCTGTGTTTTCATAGAAACAGGACAGATGAGGTTTGGAAAGAAGAAGAAAAAATCTGTGTGTGAGAATTTGGAGAGAGGATAAAGCAATAGCAAACCCCCTTTGCAATCAGGCTTTTTTTCCTATTTTTCAGCCAGAGCAGCAAGCACTGTTGCTGAAGAGCACCCGTGTATAGTATAACTATCCATAAGTGAGTACAGACTGGGCTGATGCCAAAACAGTAAAAGCAGCACTCACTTTTCATTTTTTAAGCTCTTTGTATTGTACAGAACCCTTTATGAAGATTGATTTCCATAAAGCCTCATTTCCATCTCAAGATACTGATGATGCCATAAACCACAAGAGTTTCTCCACTCAAAATCCTGCAGTGGAATTTCAGACTCATCACAAGAAGCCCAAGTATTAGCCAGGGCTTGAGGAATATAAGAATGTACTGCAAGGCATAGTGTTAGGTCAGCCACAGAATCAAAGAGCAATAAACTTAGACAACAGTGCCTAGCTTTAAAGTAATTGCACATATATGCATATACACACAATTCACGCATTTTGCCTACATTTTCTAGACAATACTACTTATTATTTGAAGTTTTTTGATCATGACATCATCTTTACTGTCCAGGTAAAGCTGGCTAGTCAAAGAACGTGAGGCAGAATTCCCAGAAAGAATTGTAATTTTTTCTTGGACTTTATTATGTATGGATGTTTTGGTGTTTGCTTGTTTGTAGGGTATACAGTGGCTTTTGATAGTCCATCACTTCATTTATCTGGATTGCATTTTGTCTTGTAACTTGACTTCTATTATACTTGGAATTTAAAAAAGTCCTTCTCCTGTCTCGTGCCATACACGGCTTTGAAAAAAGACAAAACTAATTGACAAAAGAAGGATGAGTGAAGGAGGGATGAGACATTATGCCATGTTTAAGATAAACTGAAGAGAAAACACAAGAGTCACAACTGACTTCATGTATTTAGCAATTAATTAGTGTCGGTATGATGTTACCATAAGAAGAACCAGATTCATTTGGAGTATAAGCAGAGAACTCATGACACTTGAATAGACACCCCAGAACTCGCTCCCTAATGACTCCTTCCTCTACACGCAATCAAAATATAAAAGCTGTGTCTTAGTTTTCAAAAAATATACTTTTCAAAGTTGGTGATGGAGTCTCAGTGACGTACAGCTCAGCATAAGTACGTAAGTGTCCCCTGAACCTCATGTGCAGCTGATTCTCAGGAATGCAGATGCTAGTGACATCTGCCTCACTAGGGACTGAGCGCTCCACTGATTCAATAAGGCTACACAAGTGCAACAGGCCTTTATGTCAGTTACATGGTTTTACATACCTACCATGTCAGTGGTTCTCAGCCTCCCTGGGAATTTATTCAGATATAAGTGTATTCAGCCCATAACAATGTCTTCTACCTGCCAGAGAGCTAGAAATATTCCCACCTTTTATGAATCTACAGTGCATGACTGCTGGTATTTTATATGTTGGGAGGGGGAGGGAGAAAAAGACAGAGAGAAGAGAGGAAATGAAAGAAAAAGAGAAGGGGAAAAGACGGAGAGAAAGGAGGGAGGAAGCAAAAGAAAACCCGGGAGAATTAGAGTGAAAAGAAGAGAAAGGGGAGAGGGAGAGGACACTTTTCTAGACTTGCCTTTCCATCTCCATTTTATCTATTGCTTTAAGAATAAATCCACTTACATGAGTTCTGGGATCAAATTAGATTTCTGTACACTTTGCATAGTGAGGCTGGGTATCAGTAGAAAACATGCCAATGGCATTAGTGGCCTAAAATGTCTTTTACCCAGTACTGACTGATAAATTAATATATAGAGTTTTTCTGCGGGTTTAATTCTGATAGTACTGTCAGAAACAAAGTAACTATCAAAGTGTATTATTAAGAGATGCTCTATTTTTTTTTCTTAAAATCACTATCTATCTATGACACAAGATAAAATTAATAGGAATAAGCTTATCTAGCCAAAAATACACTTTTTGTCATTAACACTCCATACAGGTGTCCAAACCTTATCAGATACTGATACAATGAAGCATTCATTCAAGCATATTGACTTTGCTGTTATTATTTACAATAGGAAGATAAATGAAAAATAAGTCCTATTTTCAAGCAATTACTGTAAAACAATCCTCACACATGCAGTCACCTCAAATCATGCAACAATTAAGAAGTAATGCAATTCTTTGCAAACATTATACAAAAAAATCTCTCACAAAATTGTACAACATTTCCAGTATCAATATAGATAACTTGTAGGGATCTGGAATGCTTAGTAATACAATAGGAGTGAAGTATTTTGGTATTGGCTCTCATGCATACACACCAAGACCTAAGTGTGGAAATACAGTGGCGATCATAAACGCTTATCATTAGAAAGGTTAGGTGGCAAGTGACACAGCAGTTAAAAATTCAACACGTTGAAAATAAAAGAAACGGAAAGTAGCGATCTACTGTCAAAATGATGTAACACCAAAGAATTTTGTCTTGGTTTCATGATGGTTACTGACCACAGTCTTGAGGGGATAGATGCTTTTCTCATCATTCACTAGTGACTGCATGTAGCATATGACAGCATGAGAGTTACAAGTGTGCAGAGAAGGGGGGCAGCAGGCGCTCTCCTTTCTATCAAGTCTACGCGGAAGAAATTAGGGAGGTCTGAGAATCATTCAAAGACATACTCATGTTAGAAATCTAAAATGGCAAACAGGAGTATTTTGAAAGCACATCCAAAGTTTAAACACATAGGAATACATTTTGTATGATGAGTAGGCAGTGGGAATCAGTTTCATATATACCTACAAAGGAAAACAAGCCCTTTCCTCTTCCCTCCCAAGGTTTCCTTTTGAAACTGTGAACCTTGATATCCATTATTTCAGAGCTGCACACTCACGATGCATAAGCATTACTTACATTTTGTATGCATGTCAACAGAAAATAAGAACACTATTGCACTCATATGCTTTTTGTAAATTCCTCCAACTTTTTTTTTCTTTAAAGATTTTTTTTTCTTTTGCAAGCCCTAGGACAGATCTGGATCTCCTGAACTAACATAATAGCGAAAAGGTTTGGGCCATAAAGATGGTAAAAGTGATACCAGTTAGAAATATTAACCATGTTTGGTATTTTTTGGTTGCCTTAATGTTTCATTTTTGAATAGGTAGAATTATGGCATGTGGTGAGCAGAAAGTAATTTTATTCTCACTGTTTCACTTAAATAATCTGAAACTGGTTGATAAATTGCAGAAATATGAAGTTTGTAGTACTTTGCAGAATTTTATAACCTATTATTTGTCAGAGTGTATTGTTTTATCAGGTATTTTTTCTAACAACCTCAATTTTGTATTAAATAGTAAGTACTCACAAAACCTCAAATTCTTGTAATTTAGCTGAACTGGATAAAATTCTCTTCCCTAGCAACTATATATACTTTTTTCTATAACTTTTTTGTTAAGAATTATATTTCTTTTGGTTTAAATAAATAAGCAAGATATGATTTCTTCACAAGTATAAGAAGAAAAATGAGACTTCAAGTATCACATTAAACACTGCATATTTAATTTAAAACAATGGATTTGTCTTTTGTTCTGCACCTTAATTTTTAGATGAATGCAAATGGATAAAAACTTTCAAATAATCAAAATGTATGTGACTTAAGCCATAGCTGAATCATGCTCTTTCTCCATGAATATTTCTGAGGCAAACCAGTACAACTGTATTCATGTGTGTAAATGCATTCTGGATTGGACCTTTCAGGTCCTTGTTTTTGTGTCTTCTGCTATCTGCCTGAATGTGAATTTCACTAAATATGGCTAAATAAACTTATTTCCTTCCAGTGGATAAAGCAAGCTAATGAGAATGCCTAAACCTAATATTGGAAGACTGGTCTCCCTACAACAGTTTCTTGCTGTAACTAGGATTCATTTCAAGCATCCATTTTTTTCCAGGTAATATACTATTTGTGATGCAAAAGAAATAAAACACTCTACAAACCCAGTAAGTAAAACTAAAATTGATATCAAATGGAATCAGTCATTTATGTGGCAAATGATTTATAGATATATTAGGGAGATATCTAGGATATGGATCTCTGTGCAGACATAAAACAGAGTTTTATTTAGAATAGTCTCTTTCAAACAAGCTGTATCCTAAAATGCTGCACAGACTTATATTCTAGAGTTACACTGAAATTGTAAATAACAGCAGAGGAAAAAAATTAAGAGTCACAGGTAAAAGGAGTGTTTTCAACTGAAACCTGAAAAGAAACAGAGATGCCAACAAAGCATAGGCTATATCTAATAGCAAAAGCTAGAGAAGAAGAGGTTGTATGCGCCATGACAAGCAGCCTGTGGTGGCAGATAGAGGAAATAATTCGCTGTTGAGGTGAGCCAGCAGAAAAAGATCAGAAGGAATACAGTGGTCAAATTTCCCCAGCACACATAAAGACTTACAGTCTCTACTGAAGTAGACAAGACATACATGTGAACATTCAAGACCAGAATTTGTCTCTCTCCTCAGAATTCGGCTTATTCTCTGGTATAGATTGTGAACAATTCTGTCGTCTTCACAGGATGTCAAAATATTTTTCCTCTGTAACTGGATATAAAAACTGAGTTTTGTGATGAGTCTGACTAAACAAAAGCATGTTTTACTGTTGTTTTGGATTTGTTTGGTTTGGGGTGGTTTTATCAATAACCATCTAGTCTATGGTATATTCTGAAGGGAATGTTAAATGGATAAAAAGGGAAGATTGGTCAATATGATTGCAGTTTTTCTATGCACATGTAATAACATAAAAGCAATGATACATGGTGGAACAAGTTGGCAGAAAAATCATTTAATAAACATGACTGAAAAAGTCCCTGCCCTCAAGTTCAAATTCTGTAAAAGCTAATTTTTCAGGTATAGTCAGTACAAGAATCACTCTGTTTCACTCACTCTGAATCAGTCAAAACTGTCATGGATTCTTACTAAAACCACCTAAATCAGGCAACAAGAAGAAATTAAAGTTCTTAAATTAAATGGAAGCTAACAGTAATTAAGTAGATACAGAGAAAGCTTTCCTAGGTTTAGGGATTTTTTATTATGAGGCTTAATACCACACCCTCCTTAGGTCATAGACAGTAATGCATTTGAAAGAAATTTCCAGTTATTTCAAGGCTCACAATATGTTGCTATGGTGCATGCTGCCGAAGAGAATAAGCTAATGGGCTCTCTCTTTAATGTGATTAGAGCTATTATTGACATAATGCCAGAAGACCCAAAACCATTAGCATTACACTACAGCTCACTTCAGTCACTACCCAGATTCAGCATTTGATCCACAATTTTAATTTTGCTCTGCTCTCTCTATTCAGGGCTGCATTACACAAAATGCATAATTAAAAGCTGATGTGATTCTCTCTACTTCTCAAATTAAAAACATAGCAAACATTTGTAGTTCTAATCCACTCGAAATTAATAAACCAAACATTGTCTTTTATCCTCATTCCTCAGTGCAATTCTGGATTCATGTTGGGAATATTTTACACTGCAACAGAAAACTACGCTGAGAGTCACTACTCAAAATGAAAGAACAGTGTCTAAAGCCTGTACTGTACTGCTGTGAGAACCCAAAGGATGGCACGATGCTGACAGCCTCACAATTCCTAAAGTTATACTAGGAGATGTTTCTCAATGTCATATTCCTATAAGTTCTTACAATTTTTTATTTTTTAGCCTTCTGTGGTCACTTAAGAAGAGTAAAGTTATGGGTGGCTTTGATTGTGAAAAATCACACAACTTTTGAATGTAGAGCTTGCAAACTAAATTCAGTAGTGCTCATCCTAAGGAAATTCACTAATTCGTCCAGGTTGCAGATTAGCCCAGTCATCATAGTGCACGATTTCTCCTAAACTAAACTAAGCTAAACTAACTCCTAAACTAAGACATACTGCGCTCATACTCTACTATCTGGCTGTGTTCACAATTTCACAGTGTCAAACTGTGACATTATAAATAATGCAGGACAACTAACTGGATAGGAAGCTAGAAGTTTTCATCCCAGTTTAGTAGCAATGTATGCCAAGGGAAATTGCATTCACATTTTGCTAGCTCTTTTTTCTTCCCTAGATCTTTCCAGGAACAGTAGACATGGGTGCAGCTTTTTTACTGTAAAGTCAAATTTTGATAGTGCAGCTGGCAGCAGAAAAAGTTAAAAAATTTCATTCCTCTTGTGAAAAAAAAATAAAAATCAAGCCCAGAAAATGCTAACTGCATTTAATTTTTAAAAAAATCACTGAGTGGTGTAAAACAGACTCAGTAAAAAGGACAGTTCAGGCATAACAATATATTTAAAATGTCCTGATAATAAGTTTCAGCATTGGCTCAAGTGTTTACTTAAATGATACAGTAAAAAGAAGTTGAATCCTAAAATTTTGGATTCAAATTACAGATGCAAATGTACACATCTATAGAGACAAGTATCAAGACTATGAACATATACTGCCACCTGATTTTATATAAACAGTAAAATATAGATTTTAATATTTAATATATTTTAATAGCAACTAATTATCAATTCAAAGTCAAAGTTAAAACAAAATATTTTAACTACTCTTCAGTATTAATAATTGGTTTAATGCTTATCACTGCTAAGTTTCTTAAGCAAGCCAACTACCTATGGTACAACCATCATTTTAAAGACATCTTAAGACCTGTATATCAGATAACTTGACTATTTTTTAACTAAGCAAAATCTGAAGACTGAATCTTCTTTTAAAAATTAAGATCTCTTAAATAGATGTTTTGCTGCAGTTTATCAGCCATTTTTTGGCAATGGGAGTCTGGGTAGACTGACAAAATGCTGACTCAAACTATATATCATCTTGAAAATCTTGCTATCTTATGTATCAGAAATAAAGATCATTTCACCTCACTCTCATAAGCACCAAAGCTGTAGAGTCCATTATTCTTCTTAGTTTTTTTCCTGCTGCAGTTGAACTGAAAATTTCTTAACTGAAATATTACTATCTAGCATGTAAATATACTTACTACTATTAATCAAGCCTGATAAAATCCAAGTAATTTGGAGTTGTTTGCTAGATGGGTTTTTGTGTGGAAATACTACTGAAAATACTGGCAAATAATAGGTAAAGTTAATAGAAAATAGAAAATTTTCTTGTGAAAAATATCTAACAGGACGTATATTTAATTCAAGCTCATATTAGGAAGGTAAGGGAAACAAACATAGAAGATAATGTTTATCAGTATTTACATACAGTCAGCACTTAGATCTCTAGGAAGAGTTCTTGAGCCATGGCTATATTCTTTGCTAAAGAATATATTTTTAAAAATAAAGAATATTTTACTTAGTAATGACATGAAAAAATATTAGGAGTGAAATCTGGTATTAATGAAGCCAGTGGAAACAATTTCATACCCTTGGACTTACCTTGGATTTAACACAGAAGAGCAAACAGAACCTGTGCCCTTCCTGAGTCCAGGCCCAAATGCACACTTTTCTACATAAACATAAACCATGTATACCCTTTTCCTCTGCCTAAGTGACATTTGTTTTTCATCCTGAGCAAACAACTAACGAGCACATATGACAGTTTTGCATGGCCCAAAGTAGGTAGAAATAGTCCTTCCAAGAAGGGTTCAACATCAAGTGCACTCAGGTCTGATAGAAATCATTGTGTTTTTCACCTGTTGTTGCGTTAACAAACACAGAGCTTCAAAGCTTTAATTTTCTTGTGCTGTGCAAAAGGGCTGCAAGACCTTCCCTACTAACTCACATTTTATTTAAATATCTCCAAGTAAAAGGTCTCCATATGTTATTTTATTTTCACTTGATTTTAAAACTAGAATTTTCTGTGTCTTAATCATAAAAATCTAATCTGATTAGATTCAGATCTCTTATTATTCAAAAACACTCAAAATTCTGAAATTTTTCAGTTCATGCATTCTGGAAAAAAATTACTATTTAAAAATTATTACTTTTTTTTTTCTTCCAGAATTATAAGAGACTGCCATAGGATTCATACTGCATATTTTGATTGTAATATTCTACATGTAGAGACTGCTGGGTTTTGTAAATATAAAAATCTTCTGATGTTTGTCCTTATTGAAGATTCAAAAAAATGTCATTTCCTCTACAAGGACACAGGGTGGCAAATCCTCCTATGTTCCTGTCCAAGTCCTACTGATATTTGTGTGCAAATAATGAGTACAAGGATGCATGCCAAGTGTATTTACCCTCTTTCTCTGATAACAATCTTTACCATCATTACAGTCCATTTCCTTACCAGTATTGAATTAATGGGTTTGGATAAATCTTCTGCCAAATGTATCATACAAAACCAATTAGGAATTCTTAAAGGATCAAAAGCATCCTCTGGTCCCAGTGAGTCTGTACGCACTGGCTCGCAATATGGCTAGCAAACATTTTAAAAGTAAAGCAATGAAAAGGAAAACAATGAAGGAAAAATGAGTGTGATCTCTGGAATGAAATACCCTCATCAATACAGCAAACAAGAGAGATTTATTGCAAAATCATGTTTCATCTAACTCACAACACGCCTAGTCTTCTTTCTTACCCCCTCTCAGTGAACCAGATTACCTTATATCTGGGCAGTCTAGACCACACCTTGTGTGTGAAGGAGAGGCAGGTCTGTATGGAGGGAGCTGCCATACCTGAGCTATTCACACATCCATACCTACTGCTTTAGGAAAGGCAAAGAAGAAGTCATTCAGCTCCTCCCTGACAAAAATAATGTCTAAATATCTTGAGATTTCATACAGGCAAAAAAAAACCTTCTCACACTGGCAAAGTGAATGGCAATGCAGATAAATAATAGATTAATTAACAGGAGGTAAGTACAATTCAATAGTGTAATACTCTTCCTAAGCTGCATCCCCAGTTATCTCTGAACCGCAGTGGACTAATTGAATCCTAGAAATGTCTCATTAGATAAAGTATAAATATAATAGCAATACTGTAATTTATAAACTTCTTATTCTTCATTCCTTATTTTTGATCCTGCTGCTGTACTTTCCTTACATCACATATCTTCAGCTATGTTCTGACCACCTATTCCCTTCTACCAAGCAGAATGACTGAGCACACCTTTCTACACAAAACGTGTCTGATGTGAGATGCTCTTCCCAAAGTTGCCGGGATACCCATAGAGACGTGCCAAAACAAATAAAAATTGTGAACTCATTCATAAAATTGAGGGTCACCAGAGTGTCTGACTACATTATGGGTTGCTTCCATCCAACATTGATCTCCTTAAAGAGACTGCTTACATTTTGTTTAAAACAATAAAATTCTGCAAGCCATGGGGACTACTGAGGTTGAAGTGCATCTCACTTGCAGATATGTATATGTGAGTTGTTACTGTTTCATAGCAGCATAAGGGAGAAACGAGTAAGACTGGAAACAGTGGAAGACAAAAAAGAAAATACCAGAACTTAGAACACTCAGGCAAAAAGAATTTAAATTGTGACCTTTTTTCTGGATTGTCTATTACTTAATCTCTGTTTTTATCCTTCAGTGAACACAGAATTTTCTGCCTAAAAACATCCCTTAATGAATACTATATGATGAAAGAACTGTTAGATGTAATAAGTGCAGATCATCTCCTGTACAGGTGATTTTTAGCTGAGGAAGCACAAGACCTAAATTAGTCACATGGATGTTGTGGACTGCACAAGAGCTCATTTTAAGTATACAAGCATGGTTTGGTACCACCAAGATGATATGTATTAAAATAAATCTGCTTTTGCATTAAGAAAGGACAGCTTGTCACTTAGTGTAAGGGAGAAGAAATATCATTCCTGGACTATTGACAGCGATCAGCTGAGCTAAGCAAAATGAGCTGAGCGCATAGGTGAAGACACAGGTTAGTTTCATTACACTATGAGGAGCGTAAAAGCATGACACTACTATTAGTCATGTGTTTGTGTAAGTTTATACATCTTTATATACTAGTAGAACTTAGTATAATGCATGAGGGTGCAGCAGATTTTCAACTCTCCTGCCAGTCCATCTATAAAGTTAAAGCTATATACTGAATTGGTTTTTGTTTAGAAAAAAAAAAAAACAAAAGGGAAATTAGTAATGGTGTTTGGTGATGACAAAAGGGAATTTAAAAAAACCCAACAATTTTCTCACATGGTCTAAGACCATTTTTCCATTGTAAGTTCCCAGAATCCAAGTCGCAGTATGTATGTGGATGTTTGGTGTCAGCAAAAGTTAGCAGAATGGGAAAGGTCAAACTAACTAGAGATAAACTGACTGGAATCAGACTCTGGGTAAGACCCTGTATCATCTGCGCTGTGTTCAACAGAAACCAGTGTCATGGCAATGCAAGAAACAGCAACCTGTCTGACAAGAATGAGACCCAAAGCATGGGTGGGTAGCAACTGTGGCACCGTCAGTCATACTGAAAATTTGCCTAGGATGACCTGCAGTGCCTCAACTCTGAGGTTCTATTGTCAAAATATGTTGTCAGTCAGAGTCAATTATGCCAGACCACTGGATCATGCTTATGAACACAAAAATACACCCTTAGCTTTAAAGATCATCTTTGTAGGTGTACCACTGGTTGTCTATTGAGAAGAAATAGAATCCCCACAACTTTATAATAAGACAGAAAAAAATCACAGTCAACATGCAAAGAAAAGACAGTCCAGCACTAAGCTGTTATCAGCATATATTTTGTTAAAGCTAGTAGAATACTAGCTACTACACAAAATAGTAAGTCTGTATTCTGCCTTTGTACAAAACTGTGCTTTTGAGATTATCTCCAATAAGATTGAGAAAAATAGGCATGAATTAACAATTAACTGTCATTATAAAATTAGAAAAAAGGCAAAACTCAAATCTCCATAATAGTCAATGAAGACTGCAAAATCTGTTTACTTATAATATTAATTTCACAGAAACACAGAATTGTTAAGGTTGGAAGGAAACACTGGAGATCATCTAGTCCAATCTGCTGCTACAGGAAACTGTCCAAGTGGATTTTGAATGTCTCCCAAGAAGAGGATTCCATGATCTTCCTGGGCAGCCACCCAGGGCTCTGCCACCTTTAGTGTACAGAAATTCTTCCTCATGTTGAGGTGAAATTTCTTGTGGTTTGGTTTGGGGCTATTACTCCAAACTCTGGCTTTGGGTACCACTGAAAAGAGTCTGGCTCCTGACTCTCACCTTTGAGATATTTCTATGTACTGATGAGATCCCCTCTCAGTCTTCTCTTCTCCAGACCAAACAGTCCCAGCTCCCAGAGTCTCTCCCCATGAGAGAGAAGCTCCAGACCCCTGATCATCCTTGTGGCTCTCCACTGAACCCTCTCCAGTAGCTCCTTGTGTCCCTTATGCTGAGGAGCCCAGAACTGGACACAGCACTCCAGGTGTGGCCTCACCAGGGCTGAGTAGAGGGGGAGGATCACCTCCCTCGACCTGCTCGTCACACTCTTCCCAATGCACCCCAGGATGACATTGGCCCTCCTGGCCATGGGGGCACTGATGGCTCATGGACAGCTTGTGATGCACCAGCAGTCCCAGGTCCTTTTGCACAGAGCTGCTCTGTAGGAGGGCAGCCCCAGCCTGTGCTGGCACTTGGGGCTGTTCCTCCCCAGGTGCAGGACCTGACACTTGCCCTTGTTGAGCCTCATCAAGTTTCTCTCTGCCCAACCCTCCAGCTGATCAAGGTCCCACTGAATGGCAGCAGAGCTTTCAGGTGGATCAGCCACTGCCCCCACTTTAGTGTCACCAGCAAACCTGCTGAGGGTGCATTTGATCCCTTCCTCCAAGTCACTGATAAACAAATTGAATGAGACTGGACCCAGTATTGATCCCTTGGGGAACACCACTGACTGCAGTCCACCATTCGGATTCTACTGGAGTAGAATTTCTTGCACTTATACATATTTACATATATGTAAATAAATGCATATATTTACATATATGTAAATAAATGTATCAAAGTACTTACTTTAGCTATATGTAGGTAAACCTGTATTGACTCTATATCTGCATTGCTTTCAGCACAGGCATGCACAAACTCTGTGCTCGGACCTCTGAATTTTACCATAATTTAAATTGTAAATTTACATACAGCTATGAAAAGAATCTCCAGCAAGTTTTGCAATTAAAATCTGTTGCCAATTAATTGTGTGGGTCACTAAAAGAAAAAAAAGGAGCTACAGAAAAGAGACTTCCAAAATGTTTTCTAAACCACAAAAAACAGTTAATGTAGCAGGCAGGAAAAGGTGGATTTGTTGTATTGGAAGTAAAAGATCAGTCAATTGTAAGGAAATGACAGTAGTTCTGGTCTCAGATGGGTTTTCAGTAAGTTTGCAATGTACTGTACACAGGTCAAGGCTATTCTTACCCTAGATATACTTAAAAGACCAGAAGTACTAACCTGAAAGAGTGAAAATGTTTGCTACCATAATGAAATAAAATTATTGCAGTAACAACATAACGAACAAATCACAGAATATTGGATTTAATTCCTTACTTTTGTGTAGGTGATTGATGATGTGTCAGTGTATATAAAGCACCTATATCTTTTGCAGTCTCTATATCACGACTGCTCTGCTCAATCAGATAGGTGATGAGACATGGATTTTTAGTGGCTGTGAAATGATGGTCTGTGGTCAGACTATAGGATTTGCTACTTCTGTTACAGTTTGGACACTAAAAAACCCCAAAAACCTATACAAAAACATGCAGAGAAGAACAAAGTAAAATATTTACTGCTGGCTGTTAAAATACATCCTTCAAGTTAAGGCTAATGTGCTTTCCAATATAGGAACATTTCAAGGGGTCAGCATTACAGCATTAAAATTTTAGAAACCAGGACTCTCAGGAGCAGTCCATGGTCTTACAAGCAAAGGAACACAAATAGAGTGATGGAGCCACTGAACCACAAATAGTAGTTTTTAAGTGAAAAGTCATGCAAAGGTACAAGGGCCTCAGGTCTCTGGTGTAACAGGTACATCTATGTCTGCCTATCAGCTCACTCAAGTGCTATTAAAGGCCAACCAATCCATCTGAGTGGGCCCATTTGCTCCTTGCAGGTACAAATGGCTATTTGCTGTACATATGCGATTACACACTCACTTCCTCTGCCCTATGCTAACAGCATGTAAAACAAAAAAGTGCCATTTTATGTACACAAAGGCACTTATCTGGGGCCCTTGGGCTCTGAATACAAAGCACTCTGAATAGATTGATGGTACTGCGGTGGGGACAAACAGGAAATGGACAACTGTATTTCCCAGGTTAATAGCCTAATGATTCTCTATTACTAAAAAACTTGTGCACTTCACCACCTTTTGCTACTGATTTTTCCAGACTAGAAAGATATGCTCTAATCGAAAGCAGATAGATTCTATTCAGGCAAAGGATACCAAGAAAGTAAAAAGTGTTGGTGAGTGATTCTGGACATGTCTTCTGATTGCTGTTTATAACTTTGCAGTTTCTGCAACTGGTGACTTAAATGTACCAGTACATAATTTTCTTTCTCTCTTTTTATGATTTTTTTTGTTTGTTTTTTTTTTTTTGTTGTTTTTTTTTTTTTTTCGTTTTGTTTTGTTTTGGTTTTTTGTTTTTTTTTTTTTTTTTTTTTGTTTTTTTTTTTTTTTTTTTTTTTTTTTTTGTTTGTTTTTGTTTTGGGGATTTTTGTTTGGTTTTTTTTTGTTTTGGGTTTTTGTTTGTTTGTTTGGCTTTTGTTTGTTTTGGTGTTTGTTTTTTGTTTTGTTTTTGCTTAGTTTACAACATAGTACAATACATGAGACCTTTCTAGAAAAGGCTGGATTCTATCCAAAGTTTCCAGTTCCTTTAAAAATACACTTAAATGTAATTAGAAAAAGCTTAGGTGACACATACGTTGGATGGAGTATTTCATCCAGAAACCTCCAGAGACTTGTGACTAAATTGCATGCACCATAGCAGGTGCAGTGCATTTTACTGCTTGTATCAGCTCAGATCCCTAGTGAAAACTACAGGAAAGAAACTCATTAAAAAAAAATTAAAAATAAAAACTCCCACACAATAATGCCTACACTTTTTCCTGCTTATCTTCTGCAAACATGTAGTACTTTTCTCTTCAGAAAATTAATTCTACACAGCAGAACATCAGGACCGTTAAAGTGTCACTACACCCAACAAATATGACTTGTACTAAGATTCAGACTACACTTTTCAAAGAATGAGGCATTTATAGACCTTGCAACACAGACAGATTTTTTTTCTCATCCTCCCTCAAATGCATTTGTTACTTAAATGAAATACCAGTGTGAAAGGTACTTTTAGAAATATCTGCGTATCCTTGCCATAAACACCAAAACTACTTCCCTACCAGACAGTATTGAAAAGACTAGAAATGTAAGCTCATAATTTGTGGTTTTTATTGTCCCTTGGTGACTCATACTCCAAACACCCAGATAGTTCTCAGCATTTTGAAATTTGGCTTTATGTTAAATTTTGAATGGTATCTGTCATTTTACACCTCAGAGCTCAGAGAAGGCAGCACAGTAGTTGGTGTACAGATGTGACAGAATGTTTTTATTCTAGAAAAAAGCTCCCTGTTTTTGACACACTGGAAAATGTACAGCCAGAGAATGCTTGAGGCGAAGATGCCACACCAGCCTTACATCTGTCTGCTTTCATTTGTCTACAACTGTGCTTATAGATAAAACATGCCTTCCAGATGTCATCACAAGCAGTGTTCATATGCTGACTTCACTGAGATACTATTGTTCGCTGCCAGCATAACAGAGTTGTAAAACTAAAATATTTAAACTCTGCACTACTCAACACAACTTTAAATGTCACACAGGATCTTATTTCAGGATTAATTAATGTACACCCCAATAAAATAATCATGTGCTAAAAAACCCAGAGTTAGCTGGCATACACAGTATGCTGTCCTTTTTTCTGCATTTCTTCTTTTAAAGACACAGTTTGTGTTCCAGGAAGTACAGTAGAGGAAAAGAAGTTGTCCACAAAGGAACAAAGCATATACCCCCAATATATTTGAAATGGGTGACTACATCTTTATAGCAGGATAACATTCTGTATCTTACACATATTTTAAACTCTCCAGATTTTTTGGAAGGATTGTAAATGAAAACTAGGAGTTATATTTTAGAGGAATATCTTAATCTATAGTGGTTGCAATTAAATCTATACAGTTAAATAGATACATCAAATGTAAACATTTATCTATATATCAAATCTAGAAAATTAATAGTGATCTTTTTTCCTTTATCATATCTTGTGAACACTTCACCATCATTAATTACTTGCAATCACAACATTTTGAAAGATTTCTCTGGGTGGTCATTCTGTTAACAGAACGTCTATTCAACCATACTAGTTCTAAGTTAAAACAGCATTAATAAGATATTCACAGCTTTACATCCATCTAACTACTTGTAGAGAAGAAACAGACGTTTTCCTCCACAAAGCCTTCTGTTCTTTTGATTAAAATATTTAAACTGTTGAGTAATTTCTTTTTCATAATTTGAAGACAACAACAGAGAGAAAGTAAACTTTTACCACTGAAAATATCTGTTTCACTTTCAGACATTTCTTGCTATTAATGAAATAATGATCTAGGCAACTTAAAATGTTTCATTTCATGACTTTTGTGAAAATTATTATGCTGATCATGATAGACAATATTCCTGTCATTCCATAATGAAAATGATCAGGTATCTCTATGATAACGGGTTCAATATTTGAACGTTTTGAGTTTTTAACTCTTAGAGAAATATGGTATGTTTGCAAAAAAACACATGAAGTTTGTAAACTCTCCGGAAGAAATTGTTTTGGAAGAGCCTTCATTTCTAAGGAGTAGATTTCAATAGAAAGAGGGCTGTAAAATTTATTTGACTGTACATCTTGAAGGGTTCTTAAAGTTTCCGCCAGCCTTTGCTCATGTTGGAAGATACTGCATTTTCAAATTGGTGAACTCCATAGAGAATATTTTCAGTTCCCCCTAACTTTTATGAGACCAATGTTTTTATTCTAGGAATTTATGTATTATTTCAACACACTGTAAGAAATCTGTGTGCTCTAACACTTGTCTAATGAGGGAAACTACAGGGTGATATTTACCTAGTAAAATTATATTATACATTCTCATATGATCTACTGAAGGATGAACACAACCACATGACTTATCACTCATAGCAATTAGAATAAAATTTTCTTTCTTTGTTTTTTTTTTTTTTTTTTTTTTTTTTTTTAAGATCCATTCAAGAAAACCAAACCCTAAAACAATAATTTGGTCAAACAGTAGAAAGCAATTGAGACTTCACCACTTTCTATCAACAAAACTTAAAGAAATCTACAGAAAAAAAAATCAATGTTGCTGCCAATGTTCCCAATTAAGTGGGAAATTTCATCTATCTTCATTGGTGCTGTTAAAGGATTGTGGTCACAATGCTAAAAGCATATGCAAGTCAATACTTCCCAGTTTATTTTTTATTACAAATTAATTTAAATACAAATATTTGAGAGTGAAGATACTAGGACTGAATGCTAGGATGCATATAACTCGACGTATATTGCAGAACTTTGTATTCATCAACTAACAGCGAGAAGCATCCTGCTATTTGTCATCCATGTGTATTTCAAAAGAATCCAGGCCATACAGCCCTCATTGCATCATGAACTGTAGAGCTGATTCAGTTAATTGTCTGGAATATCTCACAGCTATTTTATTTAACTACTTAAAAAAAATTTAGACTGTGGTTTATACAGTAAGCTATCAAGTAGTTTTCAGGAATCTCAATAATTTCCAACTCCTTAGTTTCCTAACTTGGAAATTGCCATTTTATAGAAAGAAAACATCTATTTTCTTGTGTTTGTAAATATACACATGCACACACACCCATACATAGATGTATTTCCATACAGGAGTTGGAAAAAAGACTATTTGCAAATAATCTGTGAATGCCTTCACCTTTCCTTATAATAGATAAGTCCTATTTAAAGATATTGTATTGCACTTCCTCTACATTTCAGGGTAAAATCTTTATAGTTATCAAGTAATGTTTACTTCTCTTTCAAAATCTGTGCATAGTGCTTTTGAGCCAATAGATCAGAACCAGATACACTGGTCTCAGGTCATCCCTCACAATTTTTTTCAAGCAAGAAACTCCACATTGTACTCTTAAGTAGCAGTAAATATACACATCTGATTGGGGAAAGTTGTAGAAGAAGAACTTAAGGAGCTTTCAGAGGGATAGACCTACATTATGCTTTACAACACCTGCTACCTATTCTCCCCAGCTAATGGTTTTCAAATTTTACTTTTAGGGAGTAATAACAATCTAATTTAGGAGCTCAGTAATTTGCCCTCTTCAAAGCTCAATTTTAATGTCATTCTTTAAAACTTAAAAATGTTAGCACTGTCAACAAGCTTTATTGTAGTGGCAGCAGCATTTGGTCCAGAGAACATATTCTGCTGCATTTGCAAGGACAAAGAAATACCC
This sequence comes from Vidua chalybeata, assembly GCF_026979565.1. Taxonomy (NCBI): domain Eukaryota; kingdom Metazoa; phylum Chordata; class Aves; order Passeriformes; family Viduidae; genus Vidua; species Vidua chalybeata. Next base: position 18,239,029 of record NC_071570.1, on the reverse strand, counting down.
AGTTGACCTGAGAATTGCCACAAGGAATTTGACAAGAATCTGGGCAAGTTAAGTTACTGTCTAAACAGCTGCTACTGAAAAGAGGAAGAAAAAAATGAAGGGATGTGTCTATCAAGAACTAAAATGTTTATCTCAAGATTATTAAAAATTATATGGAAGAAAACAATTTAAAAGGCCACGAAAGGCCTTAATTTAGGGATCTAACCCTCACCAACAGTGAACAGGACTTTACCTCCCAAGTGTCTAAATCAGTTTCAAAAATGAAACTCAATGAAGCTCCCACTTCCCTTTTAGAAAAAAATAAAAGGACTCATTTGCATAACCATCCATAAAAGCGCTCATCTAGAACTTGCACATTGTACTTGTGAATTAAAAATTGAAGGGCAAAAATTTCTATAGTTTTTAGGCTAAAATTACTTCTTCCAGTAGAAAGAAAAGAGAGGAAAAAAAGGCAGAATAGATCTGAGAACTCTGGAAAGAAATTCCTACTTTTCAGACTGACTCACAGAGCAGAAATACTTATGCTCACATGTTGACTGCAACCCACACATATGCTTTTTGTTATTGGCTCTTTACCTATGTAATATTGGTTTCTTCAGGTATTACTCCTAATTAAGAATCAGTTTCCCCTGTTATTTCATTGGGAACATTTGCCCTGCTGAGACAATCTTGTTTCTGGGAGCCCTGATGTAGTATCACCCCAATCCATGTTTACTGGTGCTCCCTCTGGTCTGCAAAGCAGAATCCACTGCTCCGAAATTTTTAGATTTCTGACCTAAAAATACTGTGGGTACACTTATAATACCTGTTTCATCCAGTCAGAAGCCTAATATATTCACAGACTGCCTCGAATTACAGTTTCTAATGCTTTCTCTAATGGCTTGTAAATCTGTCACACCCTTGATAACCTGTGCTCTTTTGTGAATGACTGCCTGTGAAAACACAAAGGTTCTGCAGCTGTAGTGAAATAATTTGTAGAAGGCAGAGTCCATGGTGGAGCCACAATGTCTTTTCCCTGCACATTGCCTGAAACATTCGTATCTTTTCTGGAGATGATTTTGCTTAAGTCCTTTGAAAATAAATCATTCTCAAAAGCACTCAAGATTTCCCTGAAGGCTTTGTAAGGCTTCCTGCTTCATAGGTTTCCATTCCTTTGCTGTAAGGCTAATGCATTTTAGGGATGTTTATTCTGATGTGAAGCTAACTTATGAGTAAAAAAAAAAAACTACCAGCATTTATAATGCTGTTGGAAGGCAGAGAATGCCAAATGCTAAACTTAAATTACCAGAGTTGGTAGAAATTCCTTAATAACCTTCTCTTTACACAGCTTTTTGTGTCTCAGAGGAAAAGACATTTAGTAGGAATGTAATGATGAACATTCCATCACTTAAAGAAACCAGCAAAATTTTCAAACCTGCAATAGCCTTACATGAAGACAAAAATAATAATTTTATGGGAGAGGATTATGGCAATTGACTTCCAGTTTGATGCATGAAACCAGAGGCGAGTCATTGCCATTATTACTCACATGAGCTGTATGTTTATTACTCATAAGCCATCCTGTTTACCCTTCTGTGAACACTAGGAGCTACACTTAGCTTGTTTCAGGTATGCCTGTCTACACAAAGATTTTACTAGTGTTCACATAAATAAGAATTTACAAAAAACCAACCAACTAACTAAAAACCAAAAATAACCCACAAAGCAATGTCTAGGAAAAAAAAAAAAAAAAAAAACAACACTTTTTCACAGAATATTTAACCTGCAAGATCAGCAACTTCCTGATTAAGGAGCACATCATTATCTTAGCATATATTTACTTATGTAAAATAGTTATTTGATTTTAAATTTTGCTCAGCAGACAGGGAATTAATGGTGAAGTACTAGTATTTCACAATGCACACAGAATTGCAAACAGAATTTTGTTTTAGACATGTGCTGGAGCACAATTTCATTTAAAAAAACCCACACAATTTAACAATTCAGAAATTCTCATATATGTTTTATAAAAATGTATAAGAGACCTAAAAACCATGGAGAGTCATAACTTCGAGTTGGCTCATTTGTTTCTGTTTTATTACAGCACTACATGGTGGGTATCAAATTTTTCACAGAGAAAAGCATATTAAATCTTTATTCTAATCTGTTTTAGCAGAACTATATTATAGCTTAATACTACGTTTTCTGACTGATAAAATATAATTTAAATAAGACCAAAGAGAGTTCTGAAACTCAACGAAGACCCTTCCTGAAAAAAAGAAAACACAAGTATTACTTCAAGCTATCTTGAAGAACAGTTGTGCTTTACTGATAAGTAGGCTACTATACTATTTATTTATTGTTCTGTAGCTGAATTCACTACTTGCTGAAGGCCACCACACAACTATAAAATGTATTGTGTATATTGATACTCTTCATTTTTGATAGTCCAGTCTTTTGTCTGGGGCCTGTAATGAGGATATTGACAACTTTACAAAACATGTCTGCAGCTGCTTGAGTGTATCCTAGCAGTAAGTAATATGGTTGGGGCCTATGACTCTGAGAAGGGAAATGATCGGACCAAATATATACTATACCCTAGATATAGCCAAAATTAATTCCAGTTCTGTGTACCCCCTGCCATGACATCATCTAATCCTTCTAGCTGTGGGAAGGTCGGGGGCATGGAGCACCAACACTTTTCAGGCCTTGTCTCATTTTCAGTGAGATCAGAATTCATTTACACATATACTTCTGCTCTCTCCTGCAAAACAGGAAATTTGTGTATTGAAGGACATGTCTGTCCAGCTGACTTAATGAAAACAGGAACTACTTCCCTATATATGTGGTCCTGTGAAACAAAATGACGAAACGACATACAGGCATGTGCTTTCCACCGCCTGTAGTAGTATCTCATTGCCTGTCCAGGTCCTAGAAATATTCCCACCCCAAAAATTGGTATGTCTTCTTAAGCTCTTCTGGTAATTGTGGAGATAGAAAGAACTTAAAAGGAGAGGAAAAGAAGGGCTTAGGCTAAATCAACTTCTGCAGAATGCAGATCTCTTCCTAATCTGTGTGGAAAAGCCACAGCATCTGCTGTGAATCAGTTTTCCTTGTCTAATACATTGAAATAAAAACCTGACATTGTGAAAGATTGTTTTTTCTGTCATCTTTTTTGGTTTCATTTCATTAACTTAATTTCATTCATTTATTCTTCTTATTAACTGATGGCCCACTTGGCTGTTTTGGGGAACTCTTTACAGGGTAAAATCTTCACTCCAAATCTTATTAGTTTTAAGTCTCATTTGCTCTGTCATCCAGTATTCTCAGTATAGCTCAGCTAGAATATTCCTTTATTTAACTGTGTATTTTTGTCTATAGTGCCACCTGCAATCTGCTCTTTTTGCATGGAATCAGAACAGAAGTCAGCCATAAACTATCCCCTCATGTGCTTTAAGGTCAAAGAACTTTTTCTCTTGCCTAGATTAAAAAAAAAAAAAATTAAAAAAAAATTATGAACCTCTCAGAAGTCATAATTATTGATCAAAAGTAAGTGTACAAAATAAATGCAAGATTCATAATTCATAGTTAATTGTTTTCTGAAATATGACAATCTTTAGACTTGTAGGAGAAGAAAGTAGGCCAAAGAGATATTTCTCAAGCATTCCAGGTTTAAAATAATAGCATTAGCATATAGCATTGTCTGAGGATTTAATGTCATTGTGCAGGTTTACTCCACAAAAGCATCAGACTTTCCCAGGAGAATATGGTAATCTTAGCTCAAGTCAACTTTCGGGCAAATTTGGACAGACCTAGTAATTATTACTACCAGCAAGACACAAAGAACGTTGTTATTTAAGTAACCCAAAGTAATCCACTGTACCACTGAGCATGACAACAGTCTTCCTTTGGATGGCTCTTTGTAACTGTTGCTGATGCTCTTTAGATCTCTAAAACAGTTGCAAAATAATTAAATTAAATTAATTAATTAAATCCTTTTAAACTATTTCTCCCCAGTTAAAATTCCCATGGACAGTTAAAATTCCCACCAAAAATATGCCATTCTGTCCAGTTCAAGACTTGTGGGAAGCACAAAATTAGGTGGGACAAAGTTATGGTTTAGAACTTTCTCCCCATTTCTTAGAAGAAGTAGAAAAAGTATTAAAGGAAGGACTTAGTCCTTAGCTATACTGCCGAGGGATATCTGGGGCTGTGGAAGCAATTTATCAGGTCTACAAAAAAACCCTATCACCATTAACCAAAACAACCTTAGAGAAATCAGGCTATTACATAACTGGGGGCACCTAACTCAGGTGATTGCCATTGTCTCTCCACAATTTAGGCAATCAGAGCTCCAGCTATAACATCTGTGTCAGGCGTCTAAAGTGAGCAATGTAAACATCCCATGACTCACTATCACAGCTATTTAATTTCATTGGAACGTGATTGCTTAATTCCTTTAAAATCTTTCAAAGATCCAATTTTAAGTTCTCTAATTAGCCAGACAGACACGATAATTCTCCACGTTTTATTAGAACTTTTGGAGTACACTCTGGCAGTCCTTCCATAAGACATATGATCCTTACTCTCTTTCTAAATTGAAGCAAAACTTGGTAACACAAGGGTGAGAGGGTGAGAAGGCCTTACATACAGCACTGACATGCAGGCAGGCCATTCACACCCTAGGTAACAAAGGCAGAATTTTCTATTCTGCAATGTTTTCAGATGTAGTGTATTTAAAGCCTAACTAAAAAACCTAACATGAAAAACCCCTCAAATACTGCAATTTTGCTCACTGTATCAGCCAAGAGAATGCAATAATTATTAAGACATGTGAGGGGTAACTGGGTATACAGAGAGACCAGAAGCATCACACCGAGTTAGTCAATCTCTAAAAATGCATTTTTCCTTAGTTCTACACTTACAATTTTCTTGACAGAAGAAAACATTTGCAAAAGAAAAAGTTATCTTCATGTGCGAGAAATGTATCATTTCTCAAAAGAACTAAATTTTAATGTGAAATTACCCAACTGCCTATATAACCACTTCCCCTCTGTGGGTTGAATGTGGTAAAAAATAGGTTGTTTATATACACTGACCAAAGTAAAGAAAAATATGTATTTCAACTGTTTTTTTTTTCCTACTGATCCATTTTTTGTACCACTCAATTTGTAACTTCTGTTAACTTTATCATTTTATCATATATTTAAAGGCAACCACAGTATCTCCCCAATCATTTTGCAAGACAATTACTCTTCATCACACATTTTTAGGAAAAAGGGCTTGATTGCTACAAAGGCTTCCACCAGTGGAAATGTAAGTCCTGCAGGATGCCTGAAAAACTGCTGTCTTCAATTGGAAAGGTTATGGTGATTAAGCTGAGATAGAAGCACAAGCACTAATACATTCAGAAGGATTTGCTGTAGTTTTCTAATCTGGTATTCTGTCCATTTCTCTCATGGTTTACCCAGAGGAAGGAGATGGTCTTCTCCAGTCTCAAGGCAAAATGCATGGGTAATTACAAAATGGCAGCAACAAAATGAGAAATTCAGTAGAAAAATTAAGTTGTTTTAGGCAGATGTAGTATGTGTTTTTAACTTCACACTTCTACACAGTCAAAAAAACCCCCACAAACTTAAAATCTGATTACTGGAATAGTTAATGAAACACATATCCATCACAATACACCTTTTCCAAAGGAATTTTTAAAACACAATGCAACACACCACTTCAATGACAAAAAAGATGGGCGGTTACCTTCTTGATGTTTACATGACTCCCTGAGCAATATTGATAAGGGAATCTTATCACAATGCAGCTACATCCCTTTAGTAGTCAATAAATTCTATATGCACAAGTTTGTAACGTTTGTATTGGTCATACATTATACATAATTTGTACAGAATATAACAATATATAATTTATATTAGCCTCAAAATTAGCAAATGGGTAGTTTACTAATGTATTTTGCCATTGCAATGATGTGTCTGTATATACATCAACAGAGTACTGTATTTATAAATATTTATGTGTCATTATTAATCAGTTAAACTGGTCAATCTATGTGCCAATAATATGTTCTATAATTTTTAATATGTCAATAAGCCCACAAAATACATTTAGAAAGAAGCTTATAAATTTCCGTGGGTTTTATCTAGAAAGAGAATTCAACAGTTTTAAGTTGAACTCTCAAAAAGAAATGAACGGAAGATTCAATTAGGAAGCATGGAAGGAACTTTTCCAATAGCCTATGAATAGGGAAGCCCTTTTAGTTTTTCTGAACACTTCTCTAAATAGTGCAAAGGTCATATGCAAAGCCAACAACATTTCTGATTAACAATTCTGTGCCAAATTTAGAAAAGGCATCTCTGGAAGCAAAACTTCTCACACTTTAAAAAATCCAACCTCCAAGATAATACAAAAAAGATCTTATCCTACTGAGAAAAGCAAGAAAAATTGAAGAGGAATTTGCAGTCTCTTTGCTGCTTTAGTCACATTTCACAGCAGAAAACTAACTATTGAATTTCAGGTCAAGAGCATTACCAAAAATTAGCTGAAGAGGTGAAGATTCTCATGTCTTTGGCCTCCATCATAAACAGACATCTTCAGAGATAGATTGTTACTTCACTTAAAAATTCAAACCCATAAATGGTTAATCCAGGTTTGTGAACTCAGTTAAGTAATATGAGAATTGACTGCTACTGTAACACACATCAGCATATTTTTAAGACTGAAAATATTTTGACTTTCCAGGTTTAGTTTTTCTGAACATTTGCTGATTTCCATAGAAGGAGACACTGAAACACAATGGAATATTATCAATCTATTGGAACAAAAATTGTCTTTGAAATCTCATAAATATGCAGTATGAAGAATCTCAGTTCAAATTATGGCTAATTCATCAAATAAAAAAATCCCAGTTTTGTGGAGTTCCCTTTTTCATACATATAACATGTCAGTGTTTCACATCTGACAATTGAAGAAAAGAAAGTAGTGGTTTTACAGTTATAAAAGTCTTGGCTATTCTGTCATAATTCTCACCGTGTGTGAAATATGCTGGTGTTAAAAAACAAATGTTCTATTGCCAGTCGTGTTTTTGAAATGCAAGCAGCTTTATGCAACACACGACAGTGATTTTCCAGCAACAGTCTGACAGTGCATGGGCCCCGTAGTTGAAATTTTTTGCCCTAATCTTTGTTTATAGTAGAAGTAAATAATCCAAACAAAGAACATTCCACTATGCAGGGCTGATGGCTTTGTGATAAGGCAGAGCCTGGCACGAATGACAGAGCCAGCAGTCTATTGAGGTAAAAACCAGCACTCTGATAAGTAAAACTGTCTTCTGATTTATAGATCTTCAGTTGGCTTTTTAACCCTTGAATCATGAAAATCTGCACCATACAAAGGACTATGAAAAAAGGCATGTAAAAGAAAAAAAAAAAAAGAAACATTGAAAAAGAATTTTTTAAAGAAAAACTGTTAAAGTAACTAAGATGTTACTTTGATTATCAGAAAATCACCTTAAATCTGAATTTTAAATAAGTTAAGTTCTTACATGTAGTAACATGTAAGAACTTTTCCTGATCAATTTTTATATTGAACACAGAACTTCTAAGAGAACATTTGAAAAACAAAACCATTTAAGATCAATCCTTTCTTTGTTTACACAGAAATAAATGGGCTTGAAAAAATAATGAATATTTATCTTGCAAAACTTATGATGTCAGATACAACATGATACATGGCCTTTGGTGTCAGTCATATCTTGTGTATATAAGTCCTGAGAGACTCTGGTCCTCAGGCAGATTGAAAAAACTTTCAGTTCTTCCGTACAGTATTTCCAATCGTTAATTCAATTGTTAATATTTAATAGCAAACAGCCCTGAGAACTGCTGCAACCCTTTTCCAAAGAGCTCCTAAATGCAGAAGACAGTTATATATTTGCATATATGAATAATCACTTAATAAACAATGTTATTTGATTTTCAACTCTACCCCCAACATTGGATAAGTACACTCTTGCTCACAGAACTCATGTGACTTTTTGACCAGTGGACCTGTACAATTAAATGTACAGTCCTGCTACAGTCTTAGTATCTGAAACTGGTGTTGGCCAATTCTTTTTGCAGCCTAACTGATTCATTAGCTGACAGATAGACCTGTATTTCATAAGAGATGAGAGGTAGCTTATACATTCATAAACTGGGATTTTGGACCATGCTTGAAAGGAAAAAAGACATGTAAGGATATTCAATAAACAGTGCCACAGAATGAAAGTTACATTCCAGAAATGGAGTGATGAATTTTCAGGCCATCAAACTCTAGCAAGACAAAAATCCATACAACTAAGATTCTTGAATTGCAACATCCTAGCTCCCAAATGCAAATATGCTCATACACAAACTACAATCTCAATTAAATTCGGCTTTAGGTCTATGAAAATTTCAAGGCATCTCAGAAAACCTTCCATGTTATTAAATCTGTGCAAATTAAGCATTTTTCCAGTGAGATCAGATACCAAGACTAGAAATCATCCCAAAAAATGACAATTTCTATAAGACCTGTTTCACATTCAAGATCCTACTACACCTATGCCTAGCAGATTCATCTGTAACACTAGAAAGGGTCCTGGGCACAGAGAGAGGACTGGCTCCTCTCTCTCATTACAAAAATGTAATGGGCGCCACTCAAGACATAGTTCCTTCCCAAATATGATTTCACAGATGGTGAAAGAAATCCTGAGATGTGCTTCCTTCTCATGTCCTCCAAGCCTGTTGTAGATGGACAAGTCACTGCAATCTTGAGCCATGTCAGACCAGGAATGGGAAGCTGGTGTGTTGGCCTCAGTGGTACTGTATTTTTCAGTGTTGCCTATAGTTCACTAGTAAGTTTTCTAGTTCACTAGTAGGGATTTTTATTCATAGAATTTTAAATACGAATTGTTCATATTTTAGAACATTATTTTAATGATCATTAATATTTAAACTATTAAAAACGGCTTGCCAATATATGACCAACTAAAGTAAAGTGACCAAATTTTTCATTATAAAACTTGGCTACCTGAAAACAGTACCTCCCTTTCAAAAACTATTCCTGTTAGCCATCTAAGTGCCTACACATGACAGTTACTGTAAATGTAATGTAACCCTACCTATAAACCCCCTTCTTTTTGAGACAGGATAGTTCTTTCAGTGCTGTACAGTTTTTTTGAAAGAATCAAAACCAAATACATTATTTTCAAAATTATCTGTCCCCTTCAACATATCTAACTGATTCAGTACAGCACAGAAGATCAGCAGTCAAAAAGGCATGATAATTTCTCAGTTCTTTATAATCTTACATGGCCTTTAATAAGCCAACATAGCCAAAGCCCATGAATTTATTTCAGTACATGAACACAGATCTTATAGTAAGGTTTTACTAAATAATTAAATTTGAAAAAAGCAGAAAACAGTTCTTTCAGTAGCACAGGATGATCAAGATGTATGACCACAAAATCCAAACAATGCTATACAAACTATTATATCATTAAAAAGTTATTTTCTATGGATTTATAATTACAACTATTAAATGCAGAATCTACATGTAAAACCTCTATAATACAGTTTTGATATAGGAAAAATTATAAAACAGAATTTCTTCATCAAGTTGATGTGCTGCTCCAAAAAAAAAGTGCAAACTTTTTTAATAGGGAGAATTTCCTTGGCTTCTAAGATTTAGTACCTCAGAAAAAAAACTGTATTCCATTTTTACTAAACCCCGCAAACCCCAAAAAGCTATTAGAAAGCCAAAGACCACATACAATTTCAAGTGTAACAATTTAAATTTAGTAAAGCCTCAGCAGTAAAAATACCCAACCTCAGCATCTAATAAATTTTCTACTATTTAAAAAAATATTTTAATCACAACTGATTTTGCTATAGATATAAAATAAAGGCATTAATGTATGTTTTGATAGGACAGACTTCCACATGAACAGAATATCGATATTTAGTTCTGCAGTGGAAATTAAAATGAAACTTCCTTCCATCATTCGTAAGGTAAAAAATTAATGGACACTCAAAAGGAACCACAGCCTGACCAAAAAAAAACCAAAAAAACAAAGGAGTTTAAAAAAAGTCTAAAGAAAGAAAATAGAAAAGAATCACCTGAATATTTTCAGGTGCAGAAAGAGCACCTGAAGCTAAGAAAGTAAAAGGACTGCTTGTGCCCAGTATTTTGGAAGTCACTGTTCAGGAACAGTTCATCCATGTAAAAGTCCAAGTCATGTAAGGCTGCAAAGGTCATTGAGACTTCTGATGATCAAGTCAGTTAGTACCAGCCGCACATGCTAGACTGTCTTGAAGTAAAATTAAAATGTAGACACCACAAATCCTATTATTTATACATAGTAAGGAACATCCAGCTTCTGTTATAATACCTCTACTGCACTGCTTTCTTGTTGCTCTCCTAAACTCTCCCACAACCCCCAAAGTAAGTAGTTCTCAGAAATTTATCACAATATTGAAAAATAAAAATGCTATCTCTGACCCTCAGCTGATACCAGAAGCACTAGCTATGACTCTGGAGGTGATCATAATAAAGATCTTGAAAACTTCCTGTTATAAACATCTGTTTCATTTTGCCTGCCTTGAGCATGTTTGTGCTGAGCTTCTGGCCTGTGCCAAGTGTCAGTTTCAGGCCAATTAATAATAACTACTGCAGTAGTAGAAGCAGTAATAGAGGTTCAGTATCAATAGCTAATTTATTTCTCCTTATTTACTGAACAATTTATATGAACATTGCCAGTATGTTCTTTGTGGTACCTGTGAACACCAGCTCTAGTATTGTCAAGCCAGGACGTAAGCCTGTTTGCAACAACATTAGAACTCCAGAGCTACATTCCCTAAAGCTTCAGTCTGAATTGAAGATGTACCAGCCTGATGTGGCTGAGGTTGAGGAGGCAGTTGTTTGCAAATGTTTGTTCTTACATCCAGGAAGAGAAAACTGATGACAGCAAGATGAGATTTATGGCAAACACAGAGACCAGGAGTTTGGACCAACATCATTGTCAGGACAAAAATAGGACTGGAAAAGAGCACTAGTGGTGGGGACAGTAAATTCAGTTGGAGATTCAGTAAGTGGTTTGCACAATGAACAAGAGAGAGAAGATGTCAGAGACAAGAGAAAGACAAAGCTCAGATTAACAGAACTGCATTGTGGCTCTGAAGGTTCCTCTATACACATAGATCACGAGGATAAGATTTTCCTGTACCTTACTTTAAAAATGGCAACATCTTTATTATAGGGATGTTAGTTCTTCACAAACATGCACTCAGTCATGGCATTTCCTCCCTTCTAAGTCTCTTGGTAGAACTTTAGGTTGTTGTTTTGATTTCTTCTTTCTCTGTGATTCAGGTAAATAGTGGCAGGGATTAAGTAAAGTATTTAGAGTAGCATTCTTTTCTCCTAATACCTACAAGGTAAAGAACTTGGTGGGATAGACTCCTGCTCATGTCCCTACAGAAAATGTGGCATTTCTAGATCACAACTCAAACTATCATTTTATAGATCTGCTGCAAATCTCATTACAGAAGGACTAGGTTTTTTGCCCTGACAGGAAGAAAAATCTACATGATCAGTTCCTGTGGAAGGACTATCACATACATCTCCAGAGGCAGGCAAGCTAACTGCACTCTTTAGAATGGAATTGGAAGGTGTGCAAAATGCTCACAACTGACATCAAACAAACTCTGAATGGACCAAATGTTACACCATTTTATGTTTCCTGAAGATCTGGCAAAATCCACATCAAAAGGAGGGACAAAAATATTTCTCTTTTCTAAGACATCTTTTATAAGTCTTTTCAGTATCTTACACAGTGGAAATAAACCCACCTATTTAAGAAAGTAAGGAAAAATATATCATCACTGTTTTTGAGCTACTTATTTGCTTGCTACCTATTTTAATGATCAACACAGAAAAGATCAAAAGTAAACCCAGACTTCTATTCCAGAGGTTAATTCAATCATGAAGCCAAGGAACTCCCAAAACCATCAATTAAAAGGACAAAACAAATACTGAATGTCCATTATTGACAAGAAAACAAACAAAGGAAAATCTTCCCCATAAAAAGTAAATGAAGAAACAAACAAACTACAAACACCACCACCCTCCTCTAACACCAGCATGTACTCATGGAATCAAGACATATATCATGCATGTATGTGCCCAAGGGCAGGGCATTGAAGCTAAGATGCAGTCTCATGTACAGAATTTCCTGGCTACTGGAAAATAATTTGAATATACTCTAATTGTGCTTTGTGTGACACTCACATACTAAATAGGCTACATGTATATATATTTTGTATAACTTTCAAGGATAGGTTGCATGTTTTAAATGAAATATGAAGCACAAAGAAATTTCAAGAAAGAGCCATTAGCAGCCCAAACAAATTTTGTTGCCAAGTAACTTCAAAGTATTGCCTGTGGTTTCTTTCTCTGGTGTTATTTATGGCATCTCCATCAGCCTGTATACTATTGAAGCAAAAGAACTCACTTAGTGCACGAAATGTTAACACAAGGGGATACTTGTATGGCATGTTTGTGAGACTTAATGCCAGTATTAAACATTCTCTTTTTCAGAAGTCAACATGTGCAGCTTTCCAAATTTTTTGCCTATTCCCTTTGTCTTCTACATTCTGAGAGGAAGATAATTAGAACACACAAAAGCTAGGTGTTTCATCAGATTTCTAAAAATGGAAGTTCCTCATCAACCCTTTAAAAAACACAGTTGTGTCAACAAAGAATACACCCCTTTCTCCTGCCACTCAAATTTCTTCATCTTAAATATTTTACACTACTTCCTCTCTATCTGCTTTTTCTCCTAAGAAGAATTCCTAATCTTCTGGTTTGTTTAATATGATCACTGAAAATTAAATTTTCATTAAATACATTGATCTGAAATTATTTTCAGATATGGAAATCTGAAAGGAAAGAGAAGGAAACTTCATGATTCTTTCAAACACCTGCTTTCTTAGGACAGTCATATTTTCATAGATGTTTCTACTCTCTCAAGTTTAGTCACAAGGATAAGGTGAGGATAAATGTTTTTTTGTTAGGTACAAATAAATAAGAAGTCCCAATTTTTTAGTCTTTACTCCAGAGTAATAATTATTTGAAACTTCATAGTCTCTTTGTATTTTAAATTTTATCTTTTTAAAAATTATCTCGTGATGCTCACCACACAGGTGCTATGTTTTTGTGAGTTGATTATTTCATTTATCAAAAAAAACCTTTTAGATCTCATACCTCCCTTTCCTTTTCTTAGCCAAAGCTGTAATCCAATATCTCTTTTCCCCTCTGAACTGTCTTTTCCAAAAGCAAGAACTGTGGATGAAACTATTGAAGAAATATCTTTGAATGTCCAAAAGAATAGGGGTTAAAAAAATGCAGCTTCAGGTCTGTGGTTCTCTTTAGGCAGAAGAAAATCTTTAATTCTTAAGGGGAAAGGTAATTTTGGTTAGCAGGCATCTTTGGATATATTTCACTCCTTTTCAAGGCTTGATGATGAGTCTTGACTCATCTCCTATTACTTACAAGTCTAAGTAATAGGAGAATATTTTCATGTTTTCATGATGTTTTTCTAATGTTTTCACTCAGTCTTAACAAACTTGTGTGTCCTACTGAAAACTTACTCTATTGAAGAACTACTAAATTTAGTCTTGCATTCCTGTAGTTCTCCATATATATGATTAACTGTGAAAAGGAAAAAGACTATGGACTCTTCTGCAAAGGGACTTGGGGCTGCTACTGCATCAGAAAGGTGCAAATCATATCATAAAATAATGCCAATTGGAAAACCAATTACTCTTTCCATTTCACTCTTTTGCTCTCCCTTCTCCTTTTTACTAAATAATTACGCTGGACAGGCAGTCGACACTCTTGAGTTGAATTGAAAGATTAGTTAATCAATAAAACCATTTCACTTCTTCAGGTTTTATATGTGGGTCACTTGACAGCTCAGCTCCTTACCAAATGTAGTTCCAAGCATCCCAATCAATGCTTCCTGCCAGTGAAGACCATTGTCAGCACCCCCAGGTTGCCATTTCTAGAGTGTTGCAGAAGTGACTAAGACAAGACAGGACATATGGGTATCAAGTAAAAGAACTTCACCCTGTTCACTTATTCTCTTCTCTTTCAGGGAGGAAGGTAGACCAACAAGAACAAACCTCTCTTTTTTAACATCCTTCCTCACAGGGTAGTATTATTAAAAAGAAAAAAAAGAAAAAAAAAATGTTGTTAAAGCAGGAAAAATGCAGGTTGATGATTACAGGCAATAAGGGGAAAAAATACAGAAATGCTTTACCAGAGACTGAGAAGAGCTGAGTTAGTGACAAAAACTAATCAAAGAATGCAAGAAAAGAAAAAAGGCTAACAAGTGGCAGTGGGAAATCATCTCAGAAATGGTGTCATGGCCCCCATAATCTCAATTTCTTCAATTTTATATGTTGGGATGAAGTTCTTGTAAAGAAGTGGTTGACTCATTAGGTCCAGATTAGGTTAGACAGCAGAAGCCACCTGTAAGTATTTTTGACATAGAGCTCCAAGGTTTTCAGTTCTGAAAACAATCACAATTTTATATTCAAGGCTTTGTTTTCCAAAGTCAAGTTTTCTGTATTCATTTAAAAGAAAAGAAAAAAAAAAAAAAGTTGAAAAGCTTTAATTCCAGACACTGCAGGAAACTTTTTTCTGAATTGAAGTATCTAACTTCTTTGAGGGTCACTTACCACCATTAGGAAAGCCTGAAACAAAAAGTCATGTGCAAAGCCTAACTACCTCATCATGTGGCCAAATAAACTTCATTCTCATCTTGCAGTGATTAATGGAACTTGATTGATTTCAGGAACTCTTCTCTTTCACACTGGAACAGCTACTATTGTTTATTCTGACTCAAAACAAAACAAAAAAATTCTTACACTGAGATGGCTGACTTGACTCCTAGTATATGCCACAAAGTAATGCAGTTCCTCTGTACTGATTTGGATGTCCATTGCTTTAGCATAAGCTCAGGAATATTAAAAGACAGTGAAATGTAAAAGGAATTTATTATTGGAAGCAAGATCTTCACACAACAGAATTTTAAAGTTTTTTTTTTAAGTGGACTTCTTAAAATCTGCTACAATTGCACCGGAAAAGATTCAGAAATTTCAGCACAATGTACTGTCTTGAAATTCTGTTACAGTGGCATTTAACTGATTTACATTCTTCTTTTAGACTTTGTTCTAACCAGCACCTTTATTATGTGACCTTTATTCTGGATGGCCTCCAGGGCACTATATACAATAGCTGCTTCCACACCACTAGCTCAACTACAAGCCAGCTGATTTCTGTGCTAATTGCTGAATTTGAAACTTCCTTTCCTCTACAAAGTTCCAATTAAGAGCCAAGTATTTAGAGTAGGGACTCTGGATCTAATTTGGGTATCTAACTTTTATTCTGAGGAAGATGTTGCAGCCTGTTTTCTGCTCAGGGAGAAAATTTAGTCTTGACACAGTTAAAATATTCTCTAGAAGTGTGTAGTAAGGAGCAGCAAAACCAAGAATGCATGAAATGGAGTACTGCTATCAGAAATGTGAGCCATTTGCAGAATTCTTATGTCAACAGGACCAGTAAACAAGTGTTAATATTTCTAGTGGAAGGAGCATCCATAGGGAATTCAATGTAGTTAGCTGCACAGAGCAAAGAATCAGATCGGAGAGGGAATTGTGTCAGCTCTGGCATGTCGGCAGTATGTGGCTGTCAGGAGTGTGAAATGGAGCTGCTTCAAAGCTGAGTAGGCTGTGACCTGAATGCTGCATGTCCATGCACTCAGTGTGAGAGGATCAATGACAGCATTTGCTGGGCTCTAGTCATCCCCTCTGCTAATGAAAGCAGTCCTGAAAGGCATAATGCAGGGCCTCTAGGCAGCCTAAAGCCTAGCATTAGCTGAGTTTGTTATAAGCTTGGCTGGCGAGTGCACTGAGCACCAAAGGCCCCCTCCTCTGTTGCTCTATCCCACCAACTCCCGCCGGCTGTCTGTTTAGTGTCACTCAGCTGGGATGGATCCCGTTAAAGATCTGACGCTTAGCAAGGACTCAGAGGTGTCTGGAACGCCTGCCTCTAATCATAAACACCACAGCTGGCAATGATGTGGTCGAAGAAAAAAAAATCACCTTGATCCAACAGCACACATTCCCTTTGATGTTTCTGCAGTGAGTTCACTGCCTAGAGAGAAAGGTACTGCTTTAAAAAAAAAAAAATCAGGCTTGACATTCTCAAATCATAACCATATGACTCTCAATTCCAAGCTTAAAAAACCCCACAACCCAATCCCAGGGAAACACAACATTTTGTTCTGAGAAACTCAGGGAAGAAGCATCTGACGATGATAACATGAAACAGGTTTGGAAGATAATGGCAGTTTGAGAAGAAAACACTTCCAAAAAATTCAGACTGCCACTACCAAAAATGGAAGAAGCCTTCTGCCAAAGATTGCAAACTGTGGTGACCTCAAGCAAGAGACTGTAGCTGATTCAAGGGAAAAATGAAACTTTTCAAAGACAACATTGCTTGTGCTCTGCCACTGTTTATAAGTGCCTTATGCCCTCTTGCCTTTCGGGGTGGCCTGGTAAATACAAGAGTTCTTCTGTATTTTACAGTCCTCTGCCACAAATTTCTGTTAAATATTCAACACTGTGAGCATGATTTTAATTTTTTTTTACTCAGTTGGACTACAAAGAGAATTGTGAATCTAGTGCAAAAAGCTTGTTATTTATTGTAGGGTTTTTTTGCACTACCCCTCTGCTTCGTATATGGTCATAAAATATACAAATACCCCATTTATTTCCATACTGCTTGGATTTCTTGACAGAAAAACTACACTGTTTTTCTTGCATTGATTTCTTTCTAGACACAGAGTGCTGCATATACCATTTGCTAAAAAACTGTGAAAACTGTTAACTTTTGTTCTCTGACACATTCATGCTACTGCTTTCTTATGCTGTGCCAGCTATACTAACACAGATAAAAGGTTGCATTTGAACAATCCTAACACAATATACAGTCTAATTTTATGTTCCTTATTCACAGCAAGGTGGCATTACAATTAATAATGAAGCTCTTTCCAAGGCTATATGAAGAAAATGGCACACTGATGCAGAGACTTATTTGCTTGGTACAACTAGAAAAATTTAGAACTAACTTTGAAAAAGTCTCTAAAAATGCATCTTCAGAATTTACCTCTATTTGGAAATTTAAATATCTAGCATTTTTACATGGAGAATGAACAGACGGCACAGTAGTAACTGCATAGTCATTTAGGAGTACTCAAGCATATTTTTTGCCTTTCTGGATGTTTTTCTAAAATGTTCTTTTTCTTGATTTCATATTACCCACAAGGTTTACTTTCTTCTCCAGAAAAAAAGGCCAGGTTACATTCCCTCAGAGTCAAAAACAATACTAGCAGCCATTCCCTAATGAGAAAACTAAAGACAACTCCACCACCTTTGGTATTAATATGCCCTGTTTGTTACTGTGGCTCACTCTGATCAGAGCCATCCTGACACGACGAAAGCAGAGACGTGACATCTTGTATACAAAACACAGAGCTTAAGAGTGAGTGTAAATTGAACTACAGTGTCACAGCTGGAAAATCTGGGAGCTGTATTCCAAATCTATATGAAGTTTCACAGGCCATTTTTGCTGACAGCCTTCCCTGCAATTCTCTCAAATGCTGCAGATTCAGATAAGATTCAGATTTATGAAGTTTATGTACTGTTCCACAGTGATATGCGTGTTCATGTGTATGTGAGGGAGAAGGAGGCTAATTCAGCTGGGTTATGAAACATTAGCAATTTACATACCCTTATATGGCAATTTTCCTCTTATACTATATGTAAGCAAAATACAATTAAATAATACCCAAGATCTGAAGCCCTAGTGATACTTAAAAGGATGTGAGGAAGGGACTCAAATCAAGGAAATAAATGCACAATTATTTCCTTGTGCACTAATCTCTTAATTTCAACCAGAAAGAATTAAAATCAGTACCAGAAAACTGTTACTGACATACTGTCATAAACACAGGTTAATTGATTTAAAAAAAATAAAAGGTATTTCCTCAAGCCTTTTGAAGAAATATGGATTTTACCATAATGGCAGTTGTTTACCTCTGTATATTCAGAGTTCAGGAGGTGAGAGTCAAGATACGCATCCAATTCTTCAAGGAAAAATCAGAGTTATCCAACCAGTCTGCTTCCCTACTGGAATTGAATAATTTTAAGCTTACTGGCAAAGTCTATCATAAAATTCCCTCTTTTCTCTATTCTCACATGACTTTCAAACAACACAGGATAAAAATAATGAGAAATTATTCTAATCATTAATATGGTTTTACTGCAAGAATTTTTTTTTTGGCTTCCACATTTCAAAGTGATAAAATCACTGTGGAAATGTTACTTATCAGAGCATTCCTTTAACAAAAAACGTAAGAAAATTTTGTAATATATTTATTCCAGCTTCATTTTATGGATCAGATTTAAAAGTGTTTTATTGATTACATGTTCTTGCGCATAATGACTAAAAAAGACAAAAAATACCCCCAAAAAAACCAAAACCAAAACCAAACAAAAACCAACCAAACAAACAACTACAAAAAAAAAAAAAACCAAAAAAAAAAAAACCACCCAAAAAAACCACAAAAAAAACAAATGCAAGCAAGCAAGCAAACAACGAACCAACCAACCAAACAAAAATCTCCACCAAACACTTTCCTGGTCACAAATGGATATGTACCCATTATGGTCGTAGTAGTTTGACTAGATAAAGAGGACTGCCATCTAAGAGAAGGAAAAAAAAAATTGGTTCTAGGCAGTGGGCTTCATGCTTATACTACAATGAATATAACTGAGCTGGTGACAAGTGAAATATCATATGACTGTGCCTATAATGCATGTGGCCTCCACCTGTAGCATTGCATTGACTGCACCAACATTCAGTTCATTTTACCAGCACCTAACACTTACACATTGCTTTAGTGGTCTATTATGAAATACAGCACTTTGCCTTATAAAAGGAAGCTATTTTAATTCATATTCACCAAAAATGTAAAACATGATGACTTGTTTCCTGACTTGATTGCTAAATGTCTGAGATTCCATGTAACTGGCAGAGCTGGTATGCAAAACATCAGGCCTGTGCAAAATTCCAGGATGAAATAGCCGTTCAATCAGAAAGCAAATGCTTTACAGCACTTACAGGGCTGCAGTTCAAAGATGCCTTCAGCCCTTCATTTCTAAACCAGTCCAAAGCTGCCTTCAGACAGCTCACTCACACCATGACAGGGGAGGTTCCACCTCACACCAACTCTCTAGTGACCCCTCCAGATGAATCGGAAGAGAAATTGACAAGCTACAGTGGTATTCTCAGATGAAGGGAGCCTGGCTGGCTGGAGAGTTTAGGATGAGATACACAGGTCAAACAGAAATCTTCAGGGATTCAAAAGCTTGTATTTCATGCACCACTCCTCCTTTAAAGATTGCAATGAATTCTGTCAAATTAAAGTGCTCAAATCCTTTCATTTATTTTACTTTTAAGAGATGTAAATCTAAACCTGATTTAAAATTAATTGCACAAGTGATTATAAACCATTTGGGCACAACCATAAATTCCTGGCACTGAAGTCTGATTGTGCAGATCCTTACTCACAAGAATCTCTCTTCTAATACCAACACTGTTCATGTGGAGGAGCAAGAGTTTCAGAGCTAGAACAGAAACCACAACACTGTGGCAAGCACTCCACAACTTTTTTGTTTCTCCTGCTTTTGAAATGAACTGCCTCCTGTTGCTTTGTTTCTTTGCTGATTTTGGAAGCCGCATTGGGAACTTAATTTTTGTGCATACATAGCCTTCATATGACTTTCCAAATCTTCAGTGCCGATGTTCATTCTATGGCTCTTGCAGTACACAATCTCTGCTTGCAGAATTGTCTAAGCAAGTGGGTACTGAAGTAGTTTATGCTTTGTGAAGTTTTCTCAAGGTTTTACTTTTTGTGTGTTTTCTTACAAGAGGTGATTGAAAACAGAAAGGAAAAGCCTAGTTTTCTTTTTTTTTTTTTTCTCTCTCTTTTCCTTTTTCCCCCCTCCTTTAATACTCTTACTCCAAGACCATGTATGACAATACCTTGTGGAAAATTGCTCCTGTCCAATAACATGCTCAAAGTATTCCTTTGCCAGAGGCATTCACTTATTATATAAATCAAACAAGCATACAGAAACAGACAAAAAGTGACTGGTAATGCGCAGTGAAATTTTGTGCTCAGCTAAGATGATTTGGTGCATTGCATGCAGATGTCAGGTATTTTTATAAAGAGCTCCATTGTGCAGGGCCTCACCACTCCTCCATCGCTCCCAGCACTCCCTTAAAAGGGGGGCCAGTGGGCAGACAACCATTCCAGCTGGGCTTGGAACCTCGTCTGAGTCAGGAAAACCACAGCTCATAAGCAAAGAGGAAGCATAATGTTCTACAAGGACAAAACATTAGCAAAAATGTCACTCAGCCCCAGTTCCACATGTTGGCTGCCACGGCCTCTTCCTCCTAGCATGCCCGATTGATATAAATTCCATCTGCTCAGCAGCCAAGTGACAGAGAAGAAATACTGGCATCTGGTCTGTATTGCTGTCGGGTTTTTGTTCCATGTTAGACCTTAGCTAGAAACATATGAAGAAATGAAGGTGCTGGCAAGCAACTAAAAGGCTGCACTGGCACAAATGAGACTTTCTGATGCTTTTCACACTTCACTTTGGATTTTTACAGGCAAAAAGGTGGAGGAGACTTGATAAACTGAGTCTGGAGAGCCAATGGGCCTGGAGGTCATTTGGTGTTTCTAACTTTTTTTTTGAGTGTTTAAAACTGTAAAGCAAAACATTTTTTTTTTTTTTTTTACACAACAGAAGGTAATGAAGTCACACAAGAATGTTGCTCTTCAGCTAGTTTTTTTTTCTCCTTCTCTTAAACATCCACTGGTTTGGACCTGATCCACTAGCACTTTATATTCTCCTAAGAAGCAGCTGGAAAGTGCTAAACCACTAACTTTTTTTTTTTTTCTTTTTTTTAACCCCACTGTGTCCAGCAGAAAGCAAGTACTTCAAACCAAAGAAAGAGAGGAATAGAGCAAATCAGTTACATCCATTACTGTCTGAGAAATCATGCCTAAATGTTTTTTGAGAGCAGCTCCTGAAGAGATAGGGGAGACTGTGGGTCAATGTGATTGCATGTGGATGTGTGTACATTTAAAGATTTCTTTGAGGAATGACTCTTCACACAAACAGAGGTGGAAGAAAAAATAAAGGTGTGACAGGGAGGAAGGTAAAAAAGAAAATATATGATAATAAAATTAGATACAGATACTTTTGTCTTTGCCAACAATTGGAGCCAAAAACTTAGGAAGACATTTTGATCCACAAAACAACACAGGATAGCTGGTCTGCAGTAAGGTAAAATATTTCTAAAATCTAAAGTGGAACCTAAATATTCCAAATCAATATAGAATTTGATTTTGTTAGAATAAAAAAGAGTGTTCCACTTATCTATGAGCCTCCAGCCCTTGTTGGTCTCATGATTTTCTCTGCAATACAGCATCCTTCTCTTTTGTGTGACAGGACCAGAAACCGACAGAAAGAAATGAAGCGAGTGAACAGCTATCAGAGTGACATTATAACACCAATGAGAGAGAACACATGTAAGAGAAGAGCTCTCAAGAACATATAAATATATAATAGAGCCCTGGAACACTTAATAATTAATTGTGAGGAAGAAGCTTTTATTTCAACAAAAAGAAAGGCTTCTAACCAGCAACCCCATGAGAGTGGAACAGTCCACTATATTGATGCCCAAAAGGCAGTTCCATGCCAGTTCTTCACAAGGTGCAGTTCCCCTTTCATACTTGGCCAGGATCACTTCAACACACTACCTGCATTGCATCCTCAAATAATGTCTGAAGTGGTATCTGCCTTCTATGGTGATTCTCTGCCTGCAGTGGAATTGTTCCCAGTGACTTCAATGAGCTTTGCACCTAAACCAATAAAGTCAGCAATCTAATTTACCTAGTAGGATAATGAGTATTAAAAGATGCGATAACTAGGGGTCAAATATTCCACTGCTGGTTCACCTCACTGAAGTGATACTTCAGGGAAGTTAATTCTGCTAACTTAGTGTTCCTCACTGGATATTATCACTCAGTTTGTAATCCAGATGAAAAGTTTTAAGTACACATGTGAAGAATCAGTGGTGCTCATCGATTAATAATGTGCCTCCCTAGAATCAGTGGTTTAGACTGTTACAAAGAGTTTGAAAGAGCATTCCACCTTCAGGTCTCTTTGCATGGGATGCCTCCCTCTAAGAGTTGTCATTTAATCACCATCCAAACGAACTCAATACAGGCACTTTCTCCCAATAATGCCTTGCTCAAGACACTACTCCGGTGCCATTCCTGAAGAAAAATTCTGATTTTTACTGATTTATTAGAAGGCCAGGTTAGATCAGGCCCTGGAAAACCTGTTTGAGTGAAAGATGTCACCACTATGGCAAGTACTCTTGCAAGTAACTATACATTAGCAAATAATTAAAGCTCAATATTCCAAACACCATCATATTAATGCTGTTAAATGGAGCAAGTTGCTTTGTCCCAGTTTCTAATTAGGAAATAAGTAAAGCAGAAACTGTCTTTATCCAACAGCTAAAAAAGTAATGTGGCAACTACCTATATATCACTTTAGAGCACCTCTCTGAAGCACTACCCTTGGTCATGGGACCTGACTCTTTTTTGCCTTGACCATAATGTTTTCCTGTTCACAGACTGCACCATGCTTACAGTTAAGTTTTTTCTCCAGAAGAGGATCAGGTAACAGTAAATTCCCCAGTCAGAGCTTCTTAGGAAAGGAAGTATATTATTCTCAAAGGGTTTAGTATTCTCTTATGTAGAGTAATGGAGTAAAAACATAACCTTTTATAACAAGGTGGCAACCAAACTCAGTTCTATCTTCCCTCCCATTCCACTATATAGGTAGATGGTACAGTCTCAGCTGTCTTTTTGTACAGATTTCTGGAGGATGGACATCATTGAGGGTACTACCACAGTAAAAAAGAAAGAATAAGACCAATCTTTTAGCATTAAATGCAGTTGTGCGCATACTTACAACATATAATAGTTCAAACTAACTCCAGGGTTACCCTTTCAGTGAAATCAACATGGATGAGTGAGACTTGACTTAAGACAGTTTGTAAGGTGTCTTACTGTCTACAGCAGACAACATTATACTTCCCAAAGGCAAGGCTTGGCGTGCAGTCAGCGATGAGAGGGGACAATTGAGCTGCCTAGCGCTGGAACCATCAGTGCAATTTCTCGCAAGTCAGGAATATGAAATAGCACAGCTGCTGGGATGAGTGAATAGCTGAAGGAGCTTATGTGAGCTTCAATAGCAGGCAGGAGCAGTGCTCCACTGTGAATGACAAGTGATGGGCCAAATCACTGGGGAGCTACCGATGAGTTATTAATGGTGACAGGTACACTACCTGGGAGACAGGTTGAGAGGGGAAAAAGATTATTTATAAGTGAATAGTTAACAGCTGTACCCACTGCTAAGCATTACATGGATGCCACAAACTGTAGAATTCAAATCTTGGGTTATTCAAGCACGAACAACTGCCTGTCACCAAACTGCAACGCATCGGTACAAATTAAGGTGGGAGAGACGAGACGAGGCTGGAACGATGCCTTGCTCAAGTAGGCAATGTCATCACAGAGTGCAGATAAGAGTGAGAGAAGGGCTGAGATAACCATGAGGTGAAATATGGTTCTTAATGATGAATTTGCAAGAACAGCTTTTTAATTTTTCCTGAGGGCTTTTGGAAGAGAACAGATGCTGAATATGTTCTGTACTGACATGAATAAATGGGGGAAAATATAATATGCAAAAGAAATATTTTCAAAGAAGTTTTCTTTTGAAATGAGAAGTAATATATTTCTATTGTGGAGATGATTTCTTCTATCTCCAGCCCCCTCCCAGGTTTGAAAGATACATTGTTAAACTTATAATATATTGTTCTTATAATACCTGCAATAATATAGTCACCTAGTTTTTTCCCAAAGGAATGAAGCATTGTAGTAGTGAGTATATTATGAGTGGCCTGAACAAAAACCTTTCTAATCTATTTCTCTAGTACAATTCTGCACCAAAGGAAGCAGGGAATACAAACCAAATAAAACCCCAAAGCATTCAAAAACCCCCAGACGCACCAACACCCCTCCCCAACAGGAATTTGGAAATGTTTTCATAATGTGAACATAATCATGAAAGAAACTGTTTTTGAGTACTTTCCTCTTTCACTGCAAAGGTATGTCTCTGGAGTAACTGCTTATATGCAAGGAAAAAAACCTAAGAAATAATTTGATGGCTTTTCTCCTGGGCTTTTAATACAGTAGAGAGGTTAAATACCTGCAAGGCCAGCCAGGTCCCAGGATAATAAGCAGGTGGTTCACTGACTTCTAGGTTTGCACAAAGCACAGGCTGAAAATCACCCACTAGATATCTGAACAGAGACACCTTTTCCCTGCTACAAAATGTGCCAAATGACTAACTTAAAAAAAAAAAAAAAAAGAAAAAAAAAGGGGGGGGGGGGGAAATGAGGAAAAGCATTAACAAACTAAATACTTAAGCTTAAAACTTTAAATTCAGTTTTTCCTTGAAATAGAGTCTCACACAGACTCCAAAATGGTAAGAAAAAAAGAAGGCTAGTCAGCAGCAGCTGGGTTCCTCCAAGGTAGAGAGAGAAAACTGTTTATATCTATGGTTACTGCCTTTTCTCATTTCTATGCCACAGGGACACTGTGCTCTTGCATG